>NW_026928839.1:0-35847 GCF_032062105.1 Saccostrea cuccullata | reverse complement strand
GGCAGTTTTTGTTACATTGATTTTTTTTCAGTGGAATATTGCACTTTAAGTTCAGTTAAGTTCTCATGATCTTTCAGTGTAAATTAAAATGCAAACAAGTTTAAACAACATGCTGAAAATAATGATTTAGTCCAGACAATAGAATAAGGATAGCTGGATAACATTATACAGAACTCCTACCTTTCTCTTTTTCTGTAAAATTCCCAGTTTCAATGTGATTTTATTTTAATAATACACTCAGTTGATACTGAGGAGTTGGATTTCCCCCATAGTCAGCTACCAATCAAAGTCTTGAGTAAAACTTCACCCAAGGGGAAATTAGATCACACTAGAACCATATTTTCCCCTTTCTTTTTCAGAGTAGGATTTTTTCAATACTGATATTTGGCTAGTCAACTGATTTTTAAAAAAGAAATAGAGTGTTTTCAATGAAGAATTGTTCTAATTTCGAATGAAATTTTAGTATGAAAAAACAAGAGGCACAGCTATTGCAAACAAAGGATTGTTCCCTCAACCCCAGCAATGTTATAATAACGTTTCGTCAAAGGTCAACATGTCTAAAGAAATTTTTTACAATTGCTTCAAAACTTTGTGTGGTATGAAGTCAAAACGATTACAGTTTTTAAATATATCACTGATTAATAGATAATAAGTATTACTTGTTAACAAATATTTTTAAAAAGATATTTTGTGAAAAATTCTATCAGAAAATTTGGATATTTATAGGAAAATGCACCTGCTTAATTCTGTTCTTTTTGTGAACACCAAAATTGTAGAAATAATATATGTTTATCATTGAAGGGCAAGTTGGACGTGAATGGTCTCTGAAAGCCTGTTATTGAAAGCATGACATGTATAAAGACAAGACCCCTATAGAATCCGCCATTTGCAGTGTACTTCCACTTTCAAGACTTAACATGTGGAAGAAATAAACAGGGAAAACAACTTTCAAGAGGCTATCCAAGTCCAACTTGCCCTTCATTGATAAACATATTTTGTTTCTGCAATGACCTTTTTCACTAAAAGCACAGAATTAATTAGGTGTTTTTTTTTTTTGGAAAATATATGCATTTTTAAGAAGAATTTTTCTCAATTACTATTATTCCAAGTATTGTTTTTTATCAAATGATACTTTCTATCTGTTAATCGATAACAAATTTATCAATTGTACAAGTTTTATCTTTATACCTTACATAGTTTTTGGGCTATTGTAAAAAAAAATGGACATGTTGACCTTTAACGAAACCATAGATTTAAAAGATAAGAGCTATTTTCTAATCCAGTTTTTCTCCTACAAAATATCCTTGACTTGGGTCCATGAAATATCAACCATTATGATATTTGAACCCCTTTTGATCAAAGTTTGGCTGATAATGATTCATTTTTTTTTTTTTGAGAAATGAAACAATGAAAAAAATAAAGAACCTAAAAAAGACCTGAACTGAGCCTCATCTACAGGGGAGGTAATAGAATTTTGCAGTTTTTTTTCCTGTAGATTGAACACAATGACTGTCCAATGGAAAAAGTCAATACATCAAGTTATAACATGCTGAAACAATCATTCCATCGACAGAAACATGCCAGACTAACAAAAAACAGAACTCCTACCTTCTTCTTTTTCTGTAAAATTCCCAAAGTTAATGCGATATATTATTTAAATAACAAATTTAGCTGGTATATAAATGGTAAATATTATCATCTGAGAATGCATGTGTTATTAAATATAAAAATATCGTAAAAAGAATAAGTATTTTCATGCATTGCCAAGCTATTTCTATGAAGCGATCAGCTGCTTTGAAGGTATTTTTTTTTAATTTACTAGGAGAGTTCTCTCTAATAAATTTGGGTTAGTAACCATCGTACACTGTCCATATTTATACTATTTTGACTCATCATACATTTGGTTTCATGTACATAAGATCTCTTAGGGGTACAAAAAAAATTAACTTTACAAAGATCTAATATACTCCATACATTATTAACAATGGGAATATTTTTGGAATCTGTTTTCTTGTGCATTTTTTTTTATTCATTCTTAAAATAGAACATTACTGTCTGTTAATAACAATTAAAATTGATGATACATTTTTTAAGGAAAATATTCACAACACTTCAATCACTGGGACAGCTGTATGTATTTTACCTCAAAATTCATAGCAAATAAGCAGCTGGCCCCCTTCTTCTCGCAGACCATCTTCCTATGCCAGAGTCGTCGCCGAACCATGTCCATGGTGTGTTCAGTGTGGTGGAACTTAGAATTAAACAAGGGAGCGTACTCCCAGCCTTCTGCGGCTTCCTCCATCTTCTTCTCCTAAAAAAATCAGTCAGAGGTTAAAAATTGGTCATTTAACTGACTTGCTTAATTAAAGGTATCTTTTCCCTACTGAGATATAACTGTAAGGCTTAATGAAACCATTACAAACAGTGGAATAGTTAATTTATAACTAGCAGGACTGTTACAATTCTAAAACTCGTACCATCGTCCATTAGGTCTGATTTCAGAATAATTGCTTATCCATCAACTTCTCTCATTATTTTTTCTTTACCTTGTTAAAAGATTGTCATTTACTGTTATATCATTTTATACACTTTGTCCTTTTTTTCTTTTAAAATGGATTTTCAAAAGATTATATTTCATCATACATTCTGATTCATGAAATGTACAACTTAAAATATCCACAAACAAAATTTTCTTGAAAAATACTTTTTTTCATAGCAAGGAAATTGATTCATGCTTGAAGACAAAAAAAAAATATTTAAATTTATGAAATTAATCAAAGAACATCAATTATTCAGTGACATTCAGAATTACTGCATGCTAACTAGCTTATCAGGAAGACAACGGCAATCGAAGGATTAGAATAGAGTCAGGTTTTAATCTACCTTAAAATAGATTTCTTTAAACAAATATTGGAGATCCTACTTTTTGTAAAATACAAACAAGATGCCCATTGGCCACATCGCTCACCTGAGAAGCTTTGACCTTTCTGTTCTTTACCAGATTTCCCCCCTTGTTATGCATAATGCATCCCCACCCTACCCCACTGATCATAATTTAGACATTTTGAAATCTACACTACCCCCATGATCCTTCCATGGGCACAAATGTTTCAGCTTTTCTGGCCCAGTGGTTCTTGAGAAGAAGATTTTCAAAGATTTTTCCTATATATTTCTTTGTAAAACTTTGATACCCCATTGTGGCCCCGCCCTTCCCCCGGGGGTCATTATTTGAACAATTTCGAATCTACATTAATCCGGGATGCTTCCACATAAGTTTCAGCTTTTCTGGCCCAGTGGTTCTTGAGAGGAAGATTTTCAAAGATTTTTCCTATATATTTCTGTATAAAACTTTGATACCCCATTGTAGCCCCGCCCTTCCCCCGGGGGTCATGATTCCAACCATCTAGAATTTACACTACCCCAGAATGCTTCCACATAAGGTTCACTTTTTCTGGCGCAGCGGTTCTTGAGAAAAAGATTTTCAAATATTTTTCCTATATATTTCTATATAAAACTTTGATTCCCCATTGTGGCCCCGCCCTTCCCCCGGGGGTCATGATTTGAACAATTTAGAATCGACACTACCCCAGGATGTTTCCACATAAGTTTCAGTTTATCTGGCCCAGTGGTTCTTGAGAAGAAGATTTTCAAAGATTTTTCCTATATATTTCTATATAAAACTTTGATTCCCCATTGTGGCCCCGCCCTTCCCCCGGGGGTCATGATTTGAACATTTAGAATTTACACTACCCCAGGATGCTTTCACATAAGTTTCAGCTCTACTGACCCAGTGGTTCTTGAGAAGAAGATTTTTTAATGACCCAACCCTATTTTACTCTTTTCTTGATTATCTCCCCTTGCGAGGGGATATGTCCCTTCATTTTAAAAATTTAAATTTCCTTTTACCCAAGGATGCTTTGTACCAAGTTTGGTCAAAATTGGCCCAGTGGTTCTTGAGAAGAAGTCGAAAATGTGAAAAGTTTACAAGACGGACAGACAGACGGACGGACAGACAGACGGACGGACGGACGACGGACAAAATGTGATCAGAAAAGCTCACTTGAGCCTTCGGCTAAGGTGAGCTAAAAATGGTAACAGAATGACAGATTGTCACAAATATATTTTTTGTTAACAAAATACTGTAAATTGTTTTAATTCCGCGGAGTTAAAATTTCACGATATCTCAAATAGTTCCAATTGCGATGGTTTTAATTTCACGCAGGAAGAAATTAATTCAAATTTCGTATAAGCATTTAAACGTACTTAAAAACTAATGAAGGCATTCACGGTGGGTTTTATTTCGCGGAAAAATATTAAATCGCGAACATAGCGAAAATAAAACCATCGTGATTATTTGACAATCTTCAGTATCTTACAAATATTTAAATGCAACACTGCATGTATAAAACTTTATTCATAGAAATACTAACATTTAAAGACATTCGCTAAAACTTACTGAGTGCAGGGATATTTGCAATGAACAATCAAACAGTCATTACATCAAACTAGCAAGAGTGTTAATAAAAAAAAATCAAAATCATGCTGTAAAGAATATACCAGTCTGTGCTGAAATAAATGAGTATAGAAAATATCAACTGGTTCTTACAGAAATTGATTGAATCTTATAAACCTCTACTAACAAGCTTAAAGTGAGGAACAAATATATGTGTGAATCCAGTACAACTACCAAGTTCTTGTTTCTACATGTACGTAAAATTAGCTTGAAATATTAAACATTGCTCAGATAATAAGATTTTTCCTGGTCTTCTTATAGATAAACTAATTTAGCACAATTCTCAAATTGAAATATATCCTCATTGGTTAAGAAATTAATAACATCAGGAACTTAAAATTGTTGTTGACAATAATGACACAACTTAAGCCCCAACTCTTTGCCCTACCAGATTAATGAAAGTCCAAGGTTTGCTGAGAAATGTACCTACTAGTATTCATAATAAGAGTTATGTTTTTCTATGACTTGTGAATGACCTCAATTCGCTATGTGGCTACCTTGTGTTTCTTTTGTTTGGCCTCCTCCACCAGTTTTCTGGTCCTCACCCACCGCCGCCGGCGACAGAGATGGTATTGCTTCTCCACTGGACCGTATCCCCCCTTGGTGGCCTCTACACGGTACTCCCATCCGTCTTCGTCCACCGCGCGGGACAGGTCAATCTGCCACACATCCTCCCAGACCCACCCCGGGGTTAATAACACCGAGTCCTTAGGGGGCATCTCATCACCTTTCTACAACAATCAACACTTATTGTTTATAGACAATTGTATCACAGTGGGAAAATCAAAACATTTTATCTTTGATAATTTCCTTGTGAATTCAGAAAAACGAGTACAGGAAAACCTTTTTTCACTCAATGGCATATTCATTGAAAACTATCTTATCCAAAATCCTTGCATTTCATTTCACTGAGAATTTCAAATCTTATTTTCATTTCCATTTTACTCTTTCTTTGTTCGGAGTCTTTACACTGTGTAACCTGTCTATCCCGACTGAATTGTGAGATATAAACAACTTGATGGAGATACTTAGTTAAAAACTGACCACATCAGTCCACGGCATGGCAGCTGGTTCCCAACTTGTAGCTGGTAGCCGAGACTGCATCTCGTAACATTCCTCCATGTAAGTCTTGTGACCCGCGTCCTTGTCAAACAGCATACTGAAATTAAAAAAAAATGTCCTTCTTATATCAACCATACACTGTCGTGTTAAATATTAACAGAGCTCTCTACTTAATTATCTGTGCGTATATAACACATCTGTGGCCACTACTCACCTGAGCTCTGAACTGATGTACCAATCCCCCTCCCAACTACACTATATGTATATACATGTAACACACCTGTGGACTCTCACCTGAGCTCTGAACTGATGTACCAATCCCCCTCGAGCTCCCACTACACCATATGTATATAACACCTGTGGACACTCAACTGAACTCAAAACTGATATACCAATCCCCTCCCACTACACTATATGTATATAACACACCTGTGGACACTCATCTGAGCTTTGAACTGATGTACCAATCCCCTCCCAATACACTATATGTATATCACACACCTGTAGACACTCACCTGAACTCAAAACTGACATACCAATCCCCCTCCCACTACACTATATGTATATAACACACCTGTGGACACTCACCTAAGCTCAGGACTGATGTACCAATCCCCCTCCAACTACACTATATGTATATGTTACAGAAACTATGTGAAATCAGGAATTTCATGTATTTCCTAAAACATTCAGTAAATGCATGTATTTACTGGCTGTTTTAGGAAATACATGTAATTACTGAATAGCTAGGAAATTCGTGTATTTACCGAAAATTTTAGCCAATTTTACACGATTTACTGAACAAAGCAGGGTGAATAATGTATGCATATCTTTTAAAATCTTCAGTAAACATACAAATGCTAAAATTCTTTTTTTTAAAGCAGCATTTGATAAACATAGTTCTACAAAGCTGACGTTTTGCATTAATTTTGAATTCCTTTATTTTACTTCTTATGTAAAAGAAGTTTCTAATATTCACATTTCAAAAATATTTTTAAAGAAGCTATGAATTTAGATCATTCAGCATCAGAATAATGAATTTAAAAAAGTCTTTAAATACTTTTATTATAACATTTATAAAAATGTACGAATTGTAAATGTGATATATGGGGTACTTCTGTTTATTCGAGTCTCACATCTTCAAAATTATGGTAAAATAGATATGTTTTGCAATTTTTAGTTAATTCAAACTAATTTTTTTTTTAATTTAAACTATTAAAATTGTTAGGGTGGAAAATTCCTCAAATTAAATTTTAATTTTAATTCCTGACTTTAATTTCGTTATATTATGTGTATTTTACAAGGGGAGGGGTGGGTGGTTTGTTGCATTTTTGAGTAGACAGCATAATTTTTTTTTAATTTGTAAAAAGATGCTTCAGGGTTTTAAATTTACTGTCAAAAACTCTAGCATTGTATGAATATATAATAAAATAAGAAATGCCAGTAAGCAATTTTACTTTTTTAAAAAAAATATAAAAAAAATAGTTGAAATAATTGTTAGTTAAAGTATGATGTGATTTAGAAAACACATTCCAGTAAAAAGAAAAGCAGAGTATAATTACCGGTATATTTTAAGTTAAAGCCATACATGGTGTATGTACAATGAAAATTATTAGACTAAAATCATAAGAACTTATTAATTGTATCATTACTTTTTATAAAGATAGACCTTTTCCGTAAATTACTAAATCTAAGTCAATTGCGTTATAAAGATATCACAATTTAATTTGGATTCTCGGAAATTTCTCCGACTCGGAAGAAAATACAAAAGATTTAAATAACACATTACAGAGAAGATAAAATCGTATTATTAGATGAAACGAGGTGTTCTCCGTGTTCAGAATTGTATGAAAAGCTTTAATCTAAATGTATTAACTTTATTTCTTTACTTAATTTTGTATTTTTCAAAAATATATTTTTTTGATCAGTTACGCCATATATGGTTTAATATTTACAAAAATACATTTTCAAAATTTAAGCATAAATAAAAATTTATTTCAAATATTATTTATTCACATATGGTATGCTCACTGATATGAACATTGATTATACTGTGCATCTATTCATATTTTATGATTCAAATTTTAAATTATCCCACAAAAACGCAGTCAGTAAATATGTGTAAAAAGTATTGAAAAGTTCAGTAAATACGTGTATTTCCTTACTGAAATGAAATACGTGTATTCCCTCAGCAGAATAGGTATTTCATGTATTTCCTAAAATTCAGGAAATACGTGAAATTTCTGGTTACACATATTTACTGTAACATATAAAACACATTTTTGCCACTCACCTGAGCTCTTGACTGATGTACCAATCCCCCTCCCACTACACTATATGCATATAACACAAATGTTGACACTTACCTGAGCTCCGGACTGACGTTCCAATCCCCCTCCAGCTACGCTATATGTCTATAACACATCTGTAGATCCTTACCTGAGGCAGGACAGACGTACATGTACCAATCCCCCTCCCACTACACTTTATGTATATAACACACCTGTGGACACTTACCTGAGCTCAGGACTGACGTACCAATCCCCTTCCCACTACACTATATGTATATCACACACCTGTGGACACTTACCCAAGGTAAGGACTAGGGAAAAACCCCTCTCCCACTACACTATATGTATATTACACACCTATGGACACTTACCTGAGCTCTGGACTGACGTATCAATCCCCCTCCCAATACACTTTATGTATATAACACACCTATAGACACTTACCTGAGCTCTGGACTGACGTATCAATCCCCCTCCCACTACACTATATGTATATAAGACACCTGTGGACACTTACTTGAGCTCAGGACTAACGTACCAATCCCCTTCCCACTACACTTTATGTATATAACACACCTGTGGACACTCACCTGAGCTCTGGACTGACAAACCAGTCTCCCTCCCACTACACTATATGTATATAACACACCTGTGGACACTCACCTGAGCTCAGGACTGACGTACCAATCCCCTTCCCACTACACTTTATGTATATAACACACCTGTGGACACTCACCTGAGCCTTGGACTGACATACCAATCTCCCTCCCACTACACTATATGTATATAAGACACCTGTGGACACTTACCTGAGCTCAGGACTGACATACCAATCCCCCTCCCACTTCCACCCCTGGGGAGGACAGAACATCTCTCGGGGGAGCTTACACTGAAATATATCGATAAAACAATTATATACCTTAATTAACAGGTTTTTATTGATTATAAGAAAAAAACCGCATAACTGATAATATATTGGACATGAATGAATACAATTGACATTAATCATCTTTTAAGAGTTACCTTTCCCTGACTGTCTGACCAGTTTGGTCGTCCAAGAGGTCCTTTCTTTGTCCATCCCACCTCTGGCGAGTTACACTCATTCTCATACTGTTAATTAAACCACAAGAATCATATTCATATACAGACTTGCTCAGAAGCATCCAAAGAGATAAAGAACAAAGGCCAAACATATCTGACAAGACAATTGAAAACCGAAACTCTTTAGTTAAAAGACTTCTTTATCCTGTAATATGTTCTTTAAATATTATTTCTGCAAACTATTCCTAGCCTTGATCCATGTTTTAAACTTGAATTAGATGTCAGTATAAACACTTACAGTTTCAGCAAAGACGGCCTGTTTCCCTTCTGTCTGCATGTGATGCCAGGCGTCGTCCTCGTTAGCAAGACCCAGCCAGATCTTCACATGCACCATCGCCGGAACCTCACTTATCTTCTCCTTCTCTGCCTTCACGCCGGGATACTGAAAGTAGTAATGAGAGTAGGTAATAAATAACATAGTGACACAAAAAAAATCA
Source organism: Saccostrea cuccullata (assembly GCF_032062105.1). Classification (NCBI taxonomy): domain Eukaryota; kingdom Metazoa; phylum Mollusca; class Bivalvia; order Ostreida; family Ostreidae; genus Saccostrea; species Saccostrea cuccullata. The sequence goes on along the minus strand of NW_026928839.1, from coordinate 26,443 downwards.
CCGAAATACTCTGTACGTATGAGCTTATATCTATGTCACAAGAAAAAAAGAAGTTACATCTGGAGAGTTTAACTTCTGTGAGATTGTAAAATGTGGACTAAATGGTTGCTAATAACACTTAACGTTTGATGAATCATGTTTTTAATATTACTTGAGCTAGAAAATTCACTGATACACATAATCAACCCTACTAATGTGTTCGGAACCTTTTATTTTTCGGTGTTCTGCAAATTATAAATCCCGATGAGTTAAGAGTAGCTCTGGAAGTGGCTCTGTCGAGAGTTAGCTAGACTTCAGCAAGATAGATTAATTTATGCACGGAAATGTGGCTAGGAAGTGACTAGAACGTGGGGACATGGAAAGCAAAAAAGTTATGTTGCGTTTCAATTTTCACCACCCTAGAATGATCTGATACTGATAATGTCTGTAGAAATGTACTTTAATCAATCTATCTCTCTTACATTCATTCAAACTTAAATAGGTATATTCTCTATAATACAATTTTCTGCAGTCATGAGATTGAAATTTTTTTTGGACAAATATTTTTGCATGGGAACTGGGACTATATTTTTTGGCGTCAGATTAGCAAATGAGGCACCAGCATGATTTTAACTGACAAATCAGATGAATGAGTATTGCATTATGGGTTACTACGAATACTACAGGAATTTTACGCTAGAAAAAAGGAAAATCTTTTGGTAAATGAAAAGCAGTTTTATAAATATTATTTTTTTTAGATGAGGCGAAGCAAGAGAAGATTTCAATAAACGGTGGAAGTCTAGGTTTCAGAAAGTCATACTGCAAAAGCGATTTGCGTCTGTAATAATTCCTTTGTTGTACTATCGGTGAATACAATCGTCAGGTGGATTCCCTGCCCAAACACGTGATCACGAACGAGTTTTGTCCATTTAAATCCATAAGAGATGCTGCTCGTTTTCCTTACCCTTGAAGCGCTGGTGTTCTGAACTAGACACAAACTACATTTATTAAACATTTTTTCCAGTAAACAACAAATAAAACACTCCTGTAACATTTTCAATAAGTTTCTTATATTTATATTTTGTTTTTAAGAATTTTTTTTTAATTTTGTATTCCATTGACATGATCATAGATTGACCTGAACCAGGTGTACTTGCTATTCAACGAATGGTCAGTTGTTCGTGGTAAGATCCTCTGTGTGTATTCATAACAATAGCCATGTAAGGCAAACAAAGGTTTGTCAGTGTAGATGATAATACATATTTTATTACCAGCGAATCGGTCATTAGTGAGCTTTTTTCTCGCCGAAAAGTGTAAGATATATTGTTATTTTAACACCCCCTCCTTTAGCAACCCCTTTTCTGTTGAAAATCCTGAAAGTCTTTCAGAAAGGTCTGGAAACATTTACTAAACGACACGTTTTCAAAAGAAACAAGCTATAGCAAAATCCTGTATGCTGCCAATTTTATTTATAAAACCGGTTCTACCCTATAACTTTTGAATAGATCAACCTAAACCACGTGTCTTGAATTTAAATCACAATACCATTAGTGGGGGTGATAATATTCCTGTTTTTCAAATCTTATTTTGATACGTACATTTTTGGGAGTTGAACTATGATCAATCTCCCATGGTCATCACGCATTTAACATGCGCAGTAATTTGTGTTTATTATATAGAACCGACAGCGAGGCTACTGTGTCGACCGATTTACTCCGATGATATTCAACAGAAAAGATGCATAAACATCCGCCAAAAATAGTTCATGTCATTTTCTCCTTAAATCTAATTTTCATAATGTAAGTAAATGTAGTGATAAAGTAATCTTATTTTGATTATTACATTTCGTCCAAAGTAAAACTAAACTATAAAGGACCTCAAAAGTTTTTCGTAATGGAACTAATTTTTAGTGTAGCGTCATACGCTGAAAGAGATACGAACGACAACTCTACATACTGACGGCAAGCGTTGAATCTAGTCTTTCCGACGCCCGACGGTACCAGATTTTTAGTATTGCTTTTTTACCGGTGCACAGAATTTATTCAAACTTTTCATGAACATTTTCTTGGTTTAAAGGAATTCATTTATGCATAACAACTTTAGGAAACATGCGTATTTATTACTAGAACAGCAAAATTACCTGCCAAAAGCGGTAAATCTAGTACTCTGTTGTAATTTTAAAACCAAAAACGGACATCGATGTTTTCGTAAAATCGCGATTAAAAAAATTAAGTGGGTTTTTTTTGTATTAATAAAAGGAAAACTTCATTTACACACCAGATAATTTGTACGCACACAAACTCTCACATATACCATTGTTTTTATGTTTGGTCATTAAATATTTGTTTTTAACTTTGTATTGCATTATTTTTCTTCACAATATTAAAAAAGATTAAGTTCTGAAGTATTCCATGTATAATGTTCGTGTAATATAAATACATTTATATTCAAAGAGAAGTTATATATCATAAATCTGTTAGCTCTTAAAAGGATGCTGTGTTAAAATCCACATTTTATTTACACTGATATTATTCCAGGCTGCGAAACTTAAATTTTCATAAGACAATGGTAAAGGTGCCAAGGAGAAATATATTACAAATTTGAAGACTGTGAGCAGTGAATTATAAAAATGATCCACCGCCTCTAATATGAATATAATGGCAGTGTCCATGTTTTGAAATGGGAAACCCAAAATATGTGTAGGATGAAAATTAAAGTAATAGAAGGTGTACAACGGCAATATGCAATAAAGATTCCATGAAAATTTCGTTCAGTGGTGTAAGAGTTATTGCAGATAAGAAATGGGTATAATAAAGTGATGATAACAAACAGATGGACGAAAATCTCGATTAATAAATGCCCTCTCGCTTTTCAAGCAGGGGTTATAAAAAAAGGGACTAATGTAGGTAGGCAAGCATTATGGCCCATGCATTTTGTTTTTGCTATTTAATGTCTCTGAATCTTGCAACAAGATTGTTGCAACTCAAAATATCTGAAACAGTTGTATGTATTTGAAATAATGATATTGTTCACTCACTTAACCTCCCGATCAAAGATTTTATTTTACACCATGTTAAACTCCCATGACGCAAATAAGTTAAGTAGAGTCTTTTCTATGCAAATGAGCTAATGAAAATGCATAATGTGTGTAATGTTACCAAAGAAAATGTTAGAGCTTATTTATATATACATAGTTAGTATACACAACCTTGTAAAGCAACTGCACATTATGACGTCATTGATATTTCCTATTCAAGGTAATAAACATATCAACAAAATAACACTGGCGCAAGGGCATTTCCTATATAATTTTTAATAAATAAAGTAAAATATTATGAAAAATGCTGAAGAATGAAAAAAAATAACTGCACAAATCGTAGGCCTTTTCTCAATTGATAAAACTTTTAGGAAACTTACACCGGACAGTGATTTTTTTTACCCTCTTTCAACTTCAAACTTTTAAACAATACATTAACAATTGCACTGTCGACATTTGTGCAGTAATATCATAAATACTTGTAATAGTCTGCGTCTAATAATACTTTGTTTCTGAAGAACAAATTTGAGTATGCCCTTGCGCTGAAGCTATTTTGTTGATGTTCATTGAAAACTTGTGTGGTACAAGACTATGACGTCAAAATATGACGTCATAATGTGCACTACCTGGTTAGGGCATGTCATGAGTACCAAGTCTGTATAATGAACGTTTAGATTTTTCTGTGCAATGATTGTAGCCCTTATGCGTTTTAATTGGTCAATTGCAAAGAAATTTCTATACGTTGCCTTAACTTACTTGCGGAGTTCTTTCAGTACTTTGATTTTGGTAGGGTACTTACTTTGAGCTGGATGGTCTGCAGTCGTCCACACTGTTTGCCGATATACTCGGGATTAGCTGACCACAAGACTTCGTGAGCAGGGATTCTGTAGTAAGCTAATCTCTTGTTTCCACTGATCATCCACACAACCACATCCGGCATACTGTTCTGAGGCTGTAAATATAAACGACAATCGAAGATTAAAAATAAAATCTAGCGATTATTAAAATTATCTTGAACGATCTTACATAAGGCATACTGTTCTGAGGCTGTAAATAGAAACGACAATTGAGGGGTAAAAATCAAATCAAGCGATCAAAAAGTAAAACATCAAATTTCTGAGCATTTGTAGGTAGTTTTACATTACTGCCCTCACCTCTTTGGCAAAATCGCTATGTATTTGTAGCTACAGCAAAACTCGGTTATAACGAAGTCACAAGGACCTATGAAATTACTTCCCTATGTCCGTAATTCGTTATAACCGTATAAGAAATTCATTAAACTTATATAGCTGGGGATCCTATATGACTTCACTATTTCCATAAATTCGCAATACTGTGGTTTCATCAATTTTCGTTGGCATCAATTTTCGTGGATTTTATAAAACATACTTTTTCGAGGATACGTAATTTTGTGGATAAAAGCACTGCCTATACAAATGAATGTCATATTTCGTAATTCAATGAACATTTGAATTCGTGGATCTGCTCAACAACGAAATCCACGAATATTGGTGCTCAACGAATATTGATGAAACCACAGTATCCGTGTTCGTATTAAACTAGTTTTGCTGTAGTTATACATTATTGCCCTCACCTCTATGGCCAAATGTCTGTGTTCTTGTAGCTAGTTATACATTATTGCCCTCACCTCTTTAACCATATTTCGGAGTATTTATAGCTTGCTTTACATTATTGCCCTAACCTCTTTGGCCATATTTCGGAGTAATTGTAGCTAGTTTTACATCATTGCCCTCACCTCTTTGGCCATATTTCGAAGTAATTGTAGCTAGTTTTATATTATTGCCATCACGTCTTTGGCCATATTTCGGAGTAATTGTAGGTAGTTTTACGTTATCGCCCTCACCTCTCTGGCCATGTTTCGGAGTATTTGTAGGAAGTTCTCCACCTCTGCTACGGCTTCGTGGACATCTGTAGCGGACTGTTTCAGCTTGTCCACACTGTTTCCTATGTTCTCTAGCTCAAACTGTCGGTATTCTCGGGTGAGCCTGTCCAACTCATTACTGATATGTTTACCGGGCTTCGGCTCAGGTAGAGGTTTCCTTAATATAGAAATAATTTGTAAATCTTGAGCAATCTCTTAATAGTTTAAAAGCAATGTTAAACATGTTTTCAGTTACATACCTTCATTTTCAAAAGTTTAAGCAAACAATATTTATTTCTACTTTCTCATCAGAAACAGACATTAAAGATGGTTGATCTAGTAAATATTCAGGTCAGCCAATGGTGACCTTTATATTTATTTATCATTTTTATAGGATTAAACCACTCACTTGCAGTCCTGTTCCAGTTGGTCGAGCAGCGAGATCAGAAGATGTGCCAACTCTGGCGTGGGGAGCTTGGCTTTGATCCCAATCTTCACCTGCTCTATGTTTGCCTCCTACAAAGATAGGAAAATTGCACGTCAAATGTCAAATCATATGAAAATTCCACACCATGATCTCAAACCTTATTATTTAGCTTCTACTATAATTTTAGCCTTATCTCTTACCAGAGTGTCTTTAATTTTGAGTCTTACCAGAGTGTCTAGAATTTTGAGTCCTAACCAGAGTGTCTATAGTTAGAGTCTAACCAGAGTGTCTATATTTTTAGCCCTTCTCTAGTGTCTATAATTTTGAGTCCTACCAGAGTGTCTATAATTTTGAGCCCTTACAAGAGTGTTTATAATTTTGAGTCCTTCTAAAGTGTCTATAATTTAAAGTCTTACCAGAGTGTCTATAACTTTGAGTCTTACGAGAGTGTCTATTATTTTGAGTCTCACCAGAGTGTCTATAATATTTGAGCAATTACTAGAGTGTTTTCAATTTTGAGTCTTACCAAAGTGTCTGTAATTTTGAGTCTTAACAGTGTCTATAAATTGAGTCTTACCAGAGTATCTATAGCTTTGAATCCTACCAGATTGTCTATAATTTTTAGCTCTTACCTGAGTGTCTATAATGTTGACCCCTAAATAAGATCTCTCCAATTTTTAGTCTTACCTGAGTGTTTATAATTTTGAGTCCTACCAGAGTGTTTATAATTTTGAGTCCTAAGCAGAGTGCACGTGTCTATAATTTAAATCTAAGCAGAATGTCTATAATTTTTAGCCCTACTCAAGTGTCTATAATTTTGAGCCCTTACCAGAGTGTCTATAATTTTAAGCCTTACCAGCTTGTCTATAATTTGATTCTTACCAGAAAGTTTATAATATTGAGTCTTACCACATTGTTTATAATTTTGAGTCTCACCAGAGTGTCTATTCTTTTGAGCAATTACGAGAGTGTCTATACTTTTGAATCCTACCAGAGTGTCTATACTTTTGAATCCTACCAGAGTGTCTATAATTTTGAGTCTTACCAGAGTTTCTATTATTTTGAGCCCTTTCCAGAAGGTCTATAATTTTAAGCCTTACCAGAGTGTCCATAATTTTGAGTCCCACCAGATTGGCTATACATTTGAATCTCACCAGAGTGTCTATAATTTTGTGTCTTACCATAGTATCTATAATTTTGTGTCTTACCATAGTATCTATAATTTTAAGTCTTACCAGAGTGTCTATAATTATATGTCTAACCATAGTGTCTATAGTTTTGAGTCCTACAAGATTTTCAAAAATTTTGAGTCTTACCAGAGTGTCTATAATTGTGAGCCCTCACCAAAGTGTATATTTATGATAATGTTTTAGCCCTACCAGAGTGTTTATAATTTTGAGTCCTACCAGAGTGTCTATAATTTTGAGTCTTACCATAGTTACTACAATTTTAAGACTAACCAGAATGTCTGTAATTTTGAGTCCAACCAGTGTCTATTATTTTGAGCCCTTACCAGAATGTCTATAAATTTAAGTCTTAGCAAAGTGTTTATAATTTGATTCTTACTAGAGAGTCTATAACTTTGAGTCTCACCAGAGTGTGTTTATTTTTTAGTATTACCAGAGTGTATATAAGTTTGAGCCCTTATCAGAGTGTCTATAATTTTATGTCTTAAGGTAGGATTCTTCTCATATTTCTAATATTTAAAAATTAATGAAATTTTCACAGAATCAAGAGGATAATATCAGTAAGTGATAGTATAAGGGAAATTAAATTTGACCGTTTTATATTAGGGACAAGGTCAGGTAAATGACATTATCTTTTTCTTTGACATTAAGGATGAAACGGAAAGCTGTTTCCTATATGTTTATTATAGCGAAAGTTATCGCCCTTGTTATTATTAATTACCTATTATATACATCGAAAATAAATACTAAATAAGTGTTGAATTCCATTTCGAGTTATCAGTTATAATTATTGTATTTTACTTTAGTTGGGATACTAAAAGTTTGTTGATTGGAAGCTTGATTAGTATTTTAATTAGTTTGTAAATAAATAATCACTATGTATTATAGATGGTACTTGAGATATATAGGATTTTTACTGGCGAGGATTGCGAGGTCGGTTCTAGAGGTAAAACTTGACAAACCTGTGTGTGTACATATAAGTGTGCGGACTTCCCTGCTTATATTGTACTGTTTTAAGTAGTAAGTGTGTGGTCATCCCTGCTTATTACTTGACAGGGTGTGTGGTCATCCCTGCTCTGTGATTGGCATCTTAAAGTAGCAAGTGTGCTGACATCCCTGCTTGTTGCTGCGCAAGATCAGGTATGTGGACATCCCTGCCTGCGTCTTGTGGTAGAGCATTGGTGTGCGGACATCCCTGCCAGTGTCTCTAGACTAGAACCGTGTTAGTGTCAAGTGTGTGGTCATCCCTGCTTGTCACTGCGCAAGGGCAAGTGTGCGGTCATCCCTGCTTGTCTCTTGTGGAAGTGCGCTGGTGTGTGGACTTCCCTGCTAGTGTCACTTGTTCGCTACCAGTAAAGACCTTATATAACGCAGTACCAAGCGATTAAGACTGCGCATTGTACATATTTGCAGCATCTCAAGGCTATCCGTTTTTATCACGGGTACGAGCCTGCGGGGGTTCACAGGAAGTGACTTCCCTTGCACGTTACATAAAATTTGGTGGCAGCGGTGGGATACCTTGAGATAGCTGCGCGATGGAAGACGTAGACAAAGAATTATCTCTGATAGAAGAGAAGCTCGCGGAGCTGAAGGAGGAAAGTATCAGGAATAGAAGCTTCAAGTCGTCGACTCCAGTGACCCCACGTATTAAAGACAAAGTAAGAGACTCGGGTGTTGGTGAATCTTGCATCTCCGGAGAATTGCGGCAGACAGATGAAAAGTCATTAACGCATGAGTATGATGGTGCGCTAGCCCAGCACACACCTTTCCCTGAAGAAAAGCCTACAGGACAATCTCTCAGGGACATGTTTACAGAAGCCGGAGCAAGACCTCGCAATTACAGTTTTCCCGAGTCTCCTCCAAAATTCGATAGAGAAGCGGCGCAAATCGACAAACATTGGCGTAGATTTCGTTCTGAAGAACTTCACAGAGACGATCAAGACGATTCTATTCTCCCTGGAATAACGAGAAGAAGATCGAGAGTTAGATTTGCAAGTCCTCATAGCGGAGACGACGACCTAGCAGAGTTTCCAGCGCAAAGACAAATGATAAAGCCAGCAACGTATGATGGCAGTGGTCCCTGGATGGATTATCATGCGCATTTTGATGCATGTGCAGAAATCAGTGGATGGAAATATCCTCAGAAAGGATCGTATTTAGCAGTTTCTCTTCGGGGAAGTGCACAAGGAGTGTTAGGTAACATGCCAAAGGGGACAAAGCCCGATTATCAGACACTTGTAAAAGCCCTTGAAGACAGATTTGCACCCCCAAGTCAAACGGAGCTATACAGGGTGCAGATGCGTGAGCGGCGCCAAAGAGCTGGAGAATCTCTTCCGGAGTTAGGACAGGCCATTCGCAGACTTGCCAACTTAGCTTTCCCCACTGCATCAGAGGAGATTCGGTAAACGCTCTCAAAAGACCAATTTCTGGACGCATTGGTCGACTCGGAAATGCGCATCCGCATAAAGCAGGCGCGTCCTAAACATCTTAATGAAGCTATGCAATTGGCTGTCGAATTAGAAGCTTACAACAGAGCTGAGAAAAAGAACTATGCGCGCCCAACTACTGTTGAATCCGCTGAAGGAAGAACTGTATCAATGCTTGAGGAATTAAGCGCAAAGTTTGAATCTATGCAGAAAGAACTCAGAGAAATGAAAACAGAGCGCAATGAAAGTTTACAGCAATCCCGACCATGGAAAGCAAACCAAACATCGGGGACACAGAAAAGGTGTTTCTTTTGCCGTAAGCCGGGACATTTACGCAAGGATTGTAGAGCTTTTCAGGCACAAAGGAAAGCTAAACCTCCATTTACGTCCTTTACTAGAGACCGCCCAGAACGTGATGGTGCAAAAGCAAAAGACGCCAAGCCTTCCAGCAGAAGTGTCAAAACCGGTGAGAAAGCTTCCATAGGGGCAAGTCCAGTCGGAATGGACGCTGGCCTGTTTCTTGAAATGGACGTCTGTGGCGTAACGGCGAAGCTATTGGTAGACACAGGTGCGACAGTCAGTCTAATATCTACCGAACTGATGAGTAGGATTCCAGGAGAGGACCGACCTAGGCTTGACTCATTCAGTCGTGATATACTGGATGCTGGTGGCAACTGTATTCAGATAAGCGGTAAGGGAACCTTTCCAACTCAGATAAGGGGATTCTCTTGCAAAATGGATGCTGTCGTTGCAGACCTGAGCAATGATGGAATTATGGGCCTTGATTTTCTGGAAGAAAATGGATGCACAATTGATGTGTCAAAGAAGAAAATGGGCATCAAGGGAAAACAATACAGTCTGATAAAAGAAGGAAGTTATGGGTGCTATCGCATCGTAGCACAGCTGAATACTGTGACACTTCCTACAAATGAAGAGGTTATCATAAAGGGGAGAGTGTGTGCGCTGGAGGGAAAAAGCATTTCGATGATTCACGGTTTGGTGGAACCAAATGAAAAGTTTGTGTCGACAGGTACTCTTGTAGGAAAGACCTTTGTCAAAGAAAATACAGTTGTACCTATTCGAATGCTGAACATAGGACCAGAAAGTCGAACCATTTACAATGGCACTCGCACAGCGGAAATGTCATCCGTCTGCGCAGTACAGGCTGAGAAGAAGACAAAGAATTACTCTGCGTTGCCTGAACAACTTTCAGATCTATTGAAGCGCAGTAGCACCGATCTAACAGAGGGCCAGATAAGTAAAGTGAGAGAATTTTTGCAACAGCACTCTCATGCATTTGCACTCAGTAGCTTTGAGTTAGGTACGACAAACGTAGTTGAGCATGGGATAGATGCTCACCCGATAAAATAACCTTTGCGACGTGTCCCTTTCCATGCTGCCGAAGAAATAGACAAGCATGTTAATGATATGCTGGAAAATGGAGTTATAGAGCGCTCTCCTCTATCCCCCGGGCAGCTGGTGTTGTCTTACTTCGAAAGAGGAATGGCAGTACTCGCTTCCGTGTGACTACCGAAAACTGAGAAAGACGAAGACGCAGCTAATACAGAGGAGGTGCTTGTGGCGGAAGAAGAAAATCAAGGGAATGAGATTCAAAGACTTACTGAAGATGAAGTTGAAATTAAGCGCACGCGCCATCCTCCCCGCTGGCATGAAGATTACGTTTTGTAAACAGTGTTATAAGAAGCACCTAGGGCCAGCAAGCGAACCTGATTGGTTCTATTTACCATTAGGTTAAACAAAATTTTGCATTTTGTTTTGCGTAATGGTAAATGTGAGGGGTTGCATTGTAATTGCTATTCTGTTGGGTAAAATATTTCTATATGTTTTATTTTGCAGAATGGGGAATACAATGATTGTTTCTGTAAATATTGTAAATTTTTTAAATGCAGTATATGTTTTTCTTATTCGAGGACGCATAAAGCTGGGGTGGGGGTGATGAAACGGAAAGCTGTTTCCTATATGTTTATTATAGCGAAAGTTATCGCCCTTGTTATTATTAATTACTTATTATATACATCGAAAATAAATACTTAATAAGTGTTGAATTCCATTTCGAGTTATCAGTTATAATCATTGTATTTTACTTTAGTTGGGTTACTAAAGGTTTGTCAATTGGAAGCTTGATTAGTATTTTAATTAGTTTGTAAATAAATAATCACTATGTATTATAGATGGTGTTAGGATATATAGGATTTTTACTGGCGAGGATTGCGAAGGTCGGTTCTAGAGGTAAAACTTGATAAACCTGTGTGTGTACATATAAGTGTGCGGACTTCCCTGCTTATATTGTACTGTTTTAAGTAGTAAGTGTGTGGTCATCCCTGCTTATTACTTGACAGAGTATGTGGTCATCCCTGCTCTGTGATTGGCATCTTAAAGTAGCAAGTGTGCGGACATCCCTGCTTGTTGCTGCGCAAGATCAGGTGTGTGGACATCCCTGCCTGCGTCTTGTGGTAGAGCATTGGTGTGCGGACATCCCTGCCAGTGTCTCTAGACTAGAACCGTGTTAGTGTCAAGTGTGTGGTCATCCCTGCTTGTCACTGCGCAAGGGCAAGTGTGCGGTCATCCCTGCTTGTCTCTTGTGGAAGTGCGCTGGTGTGTGGACTTCCCTGCCAGTGTCACTTGTTCGCTACCAGTAAAGACCTTATATAACGCAGTACCAAGCGATTAAGACTGCGCATTGTACATATTTGCAGCATCTCAAGGCTATCCATTTTTATCACGGGTACGAGCCTGCGGGGGTTCACAGGAAGTGACCTCGCTTGCACGTTACAAGAATAATAAAAAAATAACTTGGCAATCATGTGATATCTACTTCTATTTCAAAAGTTTAATGATTGTTCTTTTTGCATAAAAACATATTACTATATCGGGTCTATACCATGATATTACCAAATTTACATAAATAATTAAACTTAACTGGATATTGGTTAATCCGAATTTCCTCTGTTTTTCTTTATTTTTTAGGATATATTAGTTATTTTCATATGCTTCCTATATTTAACTCTTTCTTATTTTCACATATAATTAAGTAGTCTTATAAATGTATAAAATGATACAAAAACAAAAAGTTTTGCTCGTTTACTAAGAGAGAAAAAAAATACTTTTTATGGATTTTTGGCTCAAATCTGCACTTTGATAGGAAGCGTTTAAATGCTAACAAAGTTCTAGTTTATTTGAAAAATCATATTTATTTGATATATTTTTAAAGTTTAGTCCCTCATTATTAATTTAACTTACATTTGAAAATTTCTCCAAGTCTTCGATTGTGTAAAAATTATAACTAAATTCAATGTTCTATTATAATTTTGAAAGACAGAAAAGAAGATATTTTCATACGCCACCATTCCGCCAAAAATATAGTCCCTATTGGTTTTCAAACACAGTTTACCATTTCTATTTAAAGTTGTACAATTGTGATGAGGAAAAAAAAATATAGTCTTTTATATTCCTTACACCTCAATATATAAGACATGTAAGAAAATATACTTTGAATGTTTCATCTCGTCAGAAACCAGAGAAGAATCCTACCTTAACAGAGTGTCTATAAATTAACTTTATAATTTTGAGTCCTACCAGAGTTTCTATAATTTAAGTCTTAACAGAGTGTCTATAATTGTGAGCCATTACCAGAGTGTCAATAATTTTAAGTCTTACGAGAGTGTCTTAAATTTTTGAGTAATTACCAGAGTGTCTATAATTTTTATCATTACCAGAGTGACTATTATTTTGAGTCTTACCAGAGTGTCTATAACTTCGAGTCTTACGAGAGTGTCTATATCTCTGAGTCTTACCAGAGTGTCTATAATTTTGAGAAATTACCAGAGTATTCATAATTTTAAGTCTTACTATGGTGTTTACAATTTTGAGTCCTTAATTGAGTGTCTATATTTTAAGCCCTACCAGAATGTGTACAAGTTTGAGCCTTTTCAGAATGTATATTAAGCAATAACCAGAGTGTCTATAATTTTGAGTCTTAGCAGTATGTCTATAATTTTTTTAACCCTTAGCAGTGTGTCTATAATTTAAGTTTTACCAGAGTGTCAATGCTTTTGAGCCCTTACTTGAGTTTCAATAATTTTGACCCTAACAGAAGTGTCTATAATTTTGAGTTCATACCAGAGTATGTATGTGCTTGATTCCTACCAGAGTGTCTATAATTTTGAGCATTAACAGAGTGTCTATATTTTTTGAGTCCTTACCAGAGTTTTTTTGATTTTGAGTCTTACCAGAGTGTCTATAATTCTGAGCATTAGGTTGAGCCCCTCCAGCCTGAAGCTGATATCCTCCCAGGATGATTCCACGACAATACACGGTTTGGTCCCAGCCCAAGGCAGGAAGTAGTAATGACAGCCGTCAAACACCGCGTTTGTCGGCTGAGTTGTGGAAGCACACTGAGCTGTGTTTTCATCCACTTTGTTTCCATAGTTACCTGAGTAAATTGAGTGAAAATTTAATTTTCCAATCATTTCTTAGTAAATGTTTTTAAAAATCTCAATAATAAATTAGTTATCCAAAATAAGTAAAAACATAACCATTATCAGTTTAAGCAACAAGGCAATTCAGTTCTATGATAATCATGTCTATTGTAAAATATAAAGGTCATAAATGCAATGTATACACATAACATTTTACATAAATACTCAAAATGTGAACACTACTCACCAATGCTGATTTCAAACTCCACAGGAGCATCAATAGCACTGACCATGGTAGCATTGAGGAAGGCAGCATGGAGTTTATAGCTCCTACGCCGCATGAATTTCTGGAAGAGAAGCATGAGTTATAAATTATCTTCCATTAAAGCTAATAGTTAATTCCAGTTCATTACACACTGTATGACAATCAAGGCTGTCTAGATACACAGAAAACTAGTATTTCATTTTCAAGTACTGTAAAATCACATATTTTCGTGGGGTCAAATTTTCGTGATTTGAGAAAAATATCTGTTCGTGGGGATTTGATTTCGTGGATGAAGAATTAATGAGTACTTATGTTTGTAACATTTTACATTTCGTGGAGGACGTGAATTTTTGGGTCTCGTTATACTTCGAAAACAATAGAAATAAAACCCCCACGAAAATTTGTGATTTCACAGTAGGGATTTAGTCTATTTAACTCAAATGTAAACTCATAAAAAGAAACAAAAGATAGAATCAATGACCTTAAATAGCATGGGTAAGTCAAAAGTGAGATGGAAGTTATCTACAGTAACTAATCTTTTTGTCTATGAATTTTTACATTAAAAATGTATTCCTTAGATACCTCAGTCTTTTGAGAGTCTTATCAGGTTCAAGATAAGAAGGATTGACTGTATATTGCTTTAAGGTATTCTATGACACGTAAATTTCCTGGTATTCTACTAATCTTACCTGGACCCTAAGGAGGTCATCATTGTTAATATCTTCCACGGGTATCTCAGGTAGCTCTCCCAGGAGAGTCTGAATCTCAACTAACGCTCTCCCTCTGTAAGCCACACCTTCTCCCTGTCAATCAAGTCAATCAGCCAATCAAAATCAACTACAATCCCAACTAATCAAATCAATAAGCCAATCAAAATCAACTACAATCCATGTCAATCAAATCAATCAGCAAATCAAAATCAACTACAATCATTAATATATTATAGTTTTCACAGGATCTGTCTCAACAAATACAACATAGAAGAGAATGCTTTGTACCCTTTGAAACAATCAAAATTCATGTAGAACTGCACATTTATTTTTGTGATACTTATTGAGTATCCCCTTTTCAATACATTTCAGTCAAGCTATGATTTTACAATTCATAATGAATTAATTAGTTATTACCTTTCCCAGATTAAGATCATCATATTCATCAGGTAAATCAGAATATTCATGGGGGGATCCATAAAAATTCACAAAGCTGGGGCCAAAGGTGGGTAGAAAGCCTAAAATTACATCAAAAGCATGAATGAATCATCCAAGATCACTGCGTAATATGAAAATATCATTAATTATGAATTTCAACTTTATATTTTCATAAAAGAGTGGATTTAAATTAAATTTATAACTAGAAATGATCATTTCTAAACTATGTCTTTTATTTCATTTTTTTTTAAATTACAGTTTAAGTGCTAAATTTAAAGATTTCAAAGCAATGTCAAAATTATATGAAATAAACACGACATGAATTAATATCTGAATGATAAATGTATTAAGTTCCCAAACAACAAAACCTAAATACATAAACATTTGCATTCGCCACCAAATAAAAGTTATAGTTATAAGCAGCATCACATGCAGACAATAGCAAGGCATCACAGGCAACTTGTCCATGATCTAGAACACAGGGAGGTGTTTTATATGAGATAATGGCAAACATAGGGAGCAGTTGTTATTTTAGGTTGGATATAAAGATAAAGATCACAAATCTGTCAAACATTTAGTTACCAAAAATACCAAGTATAAGCCTGTTTGAATTCAATCATTCTATTTTTACAAATCACAAAAAACATCCCCTGAAATCCACACACATTGCTATGTTATACATGTAAGTATTGCTTATATGTCAATATTACAGAAAGCAATAATGGGAATAATAGTTTTACTATCGAATTGGGCTGAAAGAGTACAATAAAGTTATTATTAGTCTAGTTAAACTACAAGATTCTGAATACATGTACATGGTAAAATGAATGTGTAGGAATACAAAAAAAAATATTTAAAAAAAATGAATGTTATATTATGATACAATATGACCCCATTCAAACATAATAATTTGATTATTCACAAATTAGGCATTACTGCTGAATTTTCATTTTACAAAAATAACATAATTTTCCCCCTAAATAAACAGCATTTTTTAACATTAAAAATTTACAGAAACTACATACTTTTTTCTCAAAGTTCTGGAGTATCTCAGTAACCGACAAAAACATGTGCACATGCACCTCTAATTAGGAAAAAATCAAAAATGTGCACACCTCTACTCAGGGTGAAATACCTGATGGGTGTACACCTCTAATAAGGGTGAAATGACTAAAATGTAATTAAAAACAAAAATTTATTTCAATCAGAAAAATTCCAGTAAATAAACAATTGCCATCTTCGGGACCGTAACGGCCAAGGAAAGGAGAGAACAGAAACTTCTAATTAAAAATAGAAATGGTGATTAAAATTTCATAAAAATATCAGACCCTTGAAGGCAAAAATAAATTTTAAGTAAAGATATTAGTCAACATTTACATATTATACTATCAAATCAATATTATATAAAATAAAATGATAATAAATGTGTATCTAAGAGATATTCATTTTGTTAAATTGAAAAAAAAACATAAATGAATAAGATAGAAAGTGCAGGAGAGAATTAAGATATCAGATTTGATGAGTAGGATTGAAGGATATAAATAAAAGAAACAAAAGGACTAAGGGTCTCAATGATCACCTGAGTTTCATAATTGGGAGGGGGGGGGCTATTTCATGTTAACTGGTATGTCTATACAATCATTTATTCTCCCTTACTGTATAGGAGTTATGGCTTCATTGGAAAATCACCGGTCATGGTAGCCTAATGGTAGAACGTTCGCTTCGTGTTCGGGAGGCCCGGGTTCGATTCTCGTTCACAGCGCTTCGTAGACATAAACATAGGTAGTGACTGTTCCTTCGCCAAGCGCTCGGCACTAGAAGTGAATGTCACGAATCTTTCGGATATGACCTTAAGAACGTAGGTCCCGTGTCACGGTAGGCGTTGACACGATAAAAAACCCTCACTGCTCAATGGCCCTGAGTGCCGAGTATAGGTCTAAATTTGAAGCCCTTCACCGGCATCGGTGACGTCTCCATATGAGTGAAAAATTCTCAAGAGGGACGTTAAACAATATTCAATCAATCAATCATTGGGAAATCCATATATATTTTACATGCTTTTAAATACATGGTGATGCTACACAAGTAGCCATGTATATAGATTTTGTTTTGTTCATTTCATTTTATATTTTTTATAGAATTTGTTTCAACTATGAGAACTATCCCTGCCTCCTTGGACTACTATTTAACAGAATAAAAAGTTGAATACGGATTATTTAACAAATTAAATTCAAAAAGCTATGACCTTTCAGTTACATGATTTATATTTCTCAATACAATATGACCTTGATCTATGAAATATGACCTTATTTTTAGGTCACGGACAACAAAATTTTTAATTCCAAACCCATTACATTCCATAGTTGGGGAGTAGTGTTTAAACATAGAAACCCATTCTATCCTTATCCAAACTCTGTCTAAGACTTATACTTAATTTTAAAAAAAGAAAATATTGAGTAGATGTTAATATATAAGTTTTTATAAATCTAAGATCCCCCCCAAAGTGTGTGAAAAATACTTTTATAAACGACATCTATTGATGAATATGAAATAAACAATTAACATGTTACTTGTAATAAAAACATAAATGTTTTTTTGTTGTTTCTGTACAGAATTTTTGCATTAACCATTGTTAATGGTACTGGAACCCACCATATTATATGATGTTAGTAACATTTACTGTCTGTTAACTATTGGTTAGAGGTTAACAGCTATAGGTGCAGTCATTATTTAGGGTTAAGTTACAAATAGTGGGAAAATAGAATAAGTAATATTATTATAATTGACATTTTTAGTTTAATTTCTTTTTTACACAGCAAAAAAAATTCAGTCAGATAAACCATTTCCAGCTATACAAATTTTGTTTGCCAATAGTTCAACCGATGAGTTTTCCTTTTAATTGGAATAATTCTAAACTAGATGCTGTCATAAGACAGTAATACCCGTACTGAGGTGTTTGCCTCTAAATATACACTCCTACATATTGGGCTTTAATTCCAAGTAAAAAGTCCAAATAATTTACACGGAACATGTATTCGTCAAATTGAGTATGAAATTCTCAGACCCTGTGACAATGTAACTTAATTGATTCAGATCCTCATTACCAGTTTGAATTTAATTAATGATCTTAATTAGCTTTTTATAAATGTTTTACTCATAATAGGACCTTTTTAAATTTACTCATGCCCCCTCTCCCGGCCCACGACATCACAAACACGTGGCACGTACGTTTCTTTGTTTTTTTTTTTTTTTTTTTGAATAAGCTAGATGGATAAGTTTTGTTAAAACATCGTTTGTTATGAATTAATTTAGATTCTGTTCTTGTACTATACATGTTTTCATGGAAACACCATTTGGAAAAATTCTACATCACACGCAGATGGATAAAACGTATGCTCAACTAGGACCTCGGTTCTCCTGCAAATAGTTCGCCATTTTGCGTAGTGATAAAACATTTAGGAACTCATCAGGCATTAAAGGCACAAAAATAAATTCATCGATATCAATACGGACACCTCGGGTCACCTTATATATTAATTGAATTTTATATAATAGGCAGTTTTCTTTGTCTTACTCCAAAATAATCATATTTATAACTTTAAACACATCTGCTTTCTAAAATATATATTAGCAGAAATGTGAAAGTAATTAGGGGCTCCAGAGGTAACTTTATATTATACTAGTACTGTACATGAGAAGGGAGACCAGTGGTCACCTCACCCTATTGTTATATTGTAAATCATTAGAGGGATCATAGGTCACCTTTCTTTTTAATTAAATAGGTGGCCAAAAGTTACCTTTAATTGCACATAATAAAGGGGACCTAAGGGCACCTTATATTGTACATCAGTAGGGAGACCAGAGATCACCATATATTGTACATCAGTAAAGGGACAAGTGGTCACCTTATATTTTAAAGTATATCAGTAGGGGACTAGAGGTCACCTTATATTGTACGTCACTTATATTGTACATCGGTAGGGGGACCAGGGGTCACCTTGTATTGAACATCAATAAGGAGACTAGAGGTCACTTTATACATGCATTGAACATCAGTAGGGGTACCAGAGGTCACCTTCTAATGTTCAGCATTTGGAGGACCAGTGGACACCTTATATTGTACATCAATAAGGAGACCAGAGGTCACCTAATAATGTTCATCAGTAAGGGGACCAGAGGACACCTTATATTGAACATCAATAAGAGGACTTGATATCACCTTATATTGTACATCAATAAGGAAACTAGAGGTTACTTATTTAGAGCATCAATAAGGAGACATCAGCAGAGGGACCAAAGGTCACCTTATATTGTACATCGGTAGGGGGACTAGAGGTCACCTTATATTGATTATTGTACATCTATAAAGAGATCAGAAGTCACCTTATACATGTATTGTTCATCAGTGGGGGACATGGACACCTAATATTGAGCATCAAGAAGTAGAGGTCACCTTATATTGTACATCAGTTGGGGGACAATTGGTCACATTATATTTTAAAGTAC
This sequence comes from Saccostrea cuccullata, assembly GCF_032062105.1. NCBI lineage: Eukaryota > Metazoa > Mollusca > Bivalvia > Ostreida > Ostreidae > Saccostrea > Saccostrea cuccullata. The sequence continues at coordinate 7,147 of NW_026928839.1, read as the reverse complement.
ATCAGCAGGGGACCAGAGGACACCTTATATTGAACATTAATAAGGAGACCAGAAGTCATCTTATAAATACATGACTTTGTATTGAACATCAGTAGGGAGACCAGAGGACACCTTATATAGTACATCAATAAGAGGACTAGATATCACCATATATTGTACATCAATAAGGAAAGTAGAGGTCACTTTATATTGAGCATTAATAAGGAAACTAGAGGTCACTTTATATTGAGCATCAATAAGGAGACATCAGCAGAGGGACCTTATATTGTTCTTCAGTAGGGGGACCAGAGGACACCTTATATTGAACATCAGTAGGGGGCCCAGATGCCACCTTATATTGTACATCAGTAGGGGGACCAAAGGACACCTTTTATTGAACACCAATAAGGAGACCAGAGGTCACCTTGCATTATACATGCATTGTACATCAATAAGGAGACCAAAGGTCAACATATATTGTTTATCAGTAGGGGGACTAGAGGACACTTTATACAATAAGTAGACCAGAGGTCACCTTATACATGCGTTGTACATCAGTAGGGTGACCAGAGGGCACCTTATATTATTCATCATTAGGAGAACCAGAGGAACCTCATATTTTACATCAATAAGGAGACCAGAAGTCACCTAATATTGTTCATCAGTAGGAGGACCAGAGGACACCTTACATTGTACATCTATAAGGGTTCTAGAGATCACTTTGTATTGTATATCAATAAGGAGACAAGAGGTCACTTTATATTGAGTATCAATAGAGAGACCAGAGGTCACCTTATATTGTACATCAGTAGGGGGAACAGAGAACACCTTATATTGTACTCCAGTAGATGGACCAGAAGAAACCTTATATTGTATATCAGTAGGGGGACCATAAGACTCCTTATCCTGTACATCAATAAGGAGAATAGAGATCATCTTATATTGTATATCAATACGGAGACTAAAGGTCACTTTATATTGAGCATCAATACGAAGACCAGAGGTCACCTTATATTGTACATCAGTAGGGGGACCAGAGGACACCCTATATTGAACATCAATAAGGAGACCAGAGGTAACCATATACATGTATTGTAAATCAATGAGGAGATTAGAGGTCATCTTATACATGTATTGTACACCAGTAGGGGGACTAGAGGACATCCTATATTAAATATCAATAAGGAGACAAGAGGTCATCTTATACATGTACGAGGGCTGTTCAATAAATAATGTCCTCGGTTCTTTGAAAGAAACAAAAGATGCTTTTCAATAATTCAGTCATAATGATTTAACTTAATATTATCTTTTAATTAAAACACATGTCCGTTGCATATTTTATCCAATATCTGATAGTTTTTAGAACTCATTTTTGGGTATGACCTTTTGTATCTGGTCTATAGCAGATACTACATAATGACTTCCTGGGCTTGTTTATTTTTTCTCAAATGCTTTTTTTAAAGTTTGGAAAATGAAGCAAGTCAAAAGGCAAAAGATCTAGCGAATATTGTTAATGTGAAAGAACATTTAACTTTCTGTTTATCCCCTAGACTTTTTTACTCTTGTGTTTGGACGCTGTCATGAAAATAATAATAATAATGATTGGATTTATATAGCGCTTTTCTAGCATAAATGCTACTCAAAGCGCTTTACAATCATTATTACCCCAGCAGACCATAACAATCCAGAATCTTTCTCAGTGCAGGCTGCTTTTATCAGCACTAGAACACTAACATTCTGACAATATCTTTCACTGTCTATAGCCAGGTACCCCTTTTACACTTGGGTGGAGTGAGGAAATTCGTGTAAAGTGCCTTTCCCAAGGACACAACGTCGACTTGCCGCGGCCAGGATTCGAACTCACAACCTTTCGGTTTGGAGTCCGGCACCTTAACCACTAGGCTACCGACGCAAAAAAACATATTATATTAGAAATTTGTTCTTTGGTATAAACCATTTTTTTATGAACAAGTGTGTCTTTTCAAAAATTGTGAAATGTATGACCACAGGATGAGGGTTTTTGAGATCAATGGATAATAGGCATCATTGCTTATTATTACTGATTATTTGAAATGCACTTTTTGTCCCCCTTCGCTCTATATAGGTATTAAGTAGCCAAACAAAGCATGCTAAGTATATAGTCATGATGAGCAATGGTGCTTTTTTTCAAAATTGCGAATGTCATGGCCTCTGGTTCAAAGCGCGAACCAAATTCAATTGTTTTAAATATAATACATGATGTTTTGATGACCTATAAGACCAATAGTCCTCTTGTCGTGTTCTTATAAGAGAGCCCCTAGTATCCCGTGAATATGCTTTTTATCTGTAACTTCTGGTCCGCCCTCATTTTCTTATTAGATGTCTTTTGGTTATGACGGGACTAGAAGCGTTGATGCCTTATCTCTTCATTTATATAAATTTTATTTTATGTCTGGTTTCCTTAAAAATGAACGACAAAGTGAACCACTGGTCTCATATTTATGTACAATACAAGGTGGCTTCTGGTCCCCTTTATGATGTTAAATGTAAAGTGACCTTAGGTCCCAATAATGATCTAATTCATAGGGTGATGTATATGGTGACCTCTGTTTCGCCTTCTGGTGTACAGTGGAACCTCATTTATCCGGACGCTATGGTTCCCAAGCAAATTGTCCGGATAATTGAAGCGTCCGGATATCTGAATTCTATTGATTTCTCTTCTGGTATTCTGTATTTGTAACTCTTTCATAATTAGTAGAAGGATTAATGCTATCATAAAGAAATAATAATTATTATTTTATACAATATACCTTTAATTCACAAAAGCACTACTTTTCATTTTTTTTTCAAGTATAATAAATATTTCTATAGCTAAAACACTAAGCACGTTGGGAGATTAGTTTTGTTCTTTAAAGCTGGTGGAAATACCGACTCGCGGCCTCTTTGCGGGCGGTATAGACATGCATGGTTGCAGCTGGAGAGCAGGATCCATGATATAACGCTGCTTATATGAGCAGATTTTTAATTACCCAGGTTATTTTTACTTTCTTCTTCCTATAAATTTATAAACATAGCCAAGCGAATTCTCTCATTTGCAGCTTTGATTACACTCAAGCGAGCTGTCAGTATCGAGTCTAACTTTAATTTGAACACTCATCCACGCTAAATCTGACGTAATAAAAATTCACGCAGTAATCATCCCAAACGAAATCAATGATTGTCTAAAATTGTTAAAATCTGATTGAATGTTTCAGGGGTTTTTTCGATGATAACTGCACCAATCTTCAGATGAAAATTACACAATACCCATTAGTTTGTGCACATGCATGTGTAGAAAACGAGATTATGAAACTATGCCGCCCCGTCTATATAAATAGAAAAATATTTAAAAACATATCTGTACTAAAATTATAAATATCTCGCAGATAACAAATAACTGAATAGAAAATTGTTTTCTGTTACCGACACAGTTAATTGTTTATTTTCATTTGTGTATCAATCTCTCGTATATTATGACCATAACCATATTATGACATAATCTGTGGACTAATCATCGTAAGACATTCATAACAGGTCACAGGTGATCGTCTTGTAAAAACAATCAATCCGGCCAGTGTTTTGATAACAATTATCACCCAGTTCAGGCGTGAATGTCGACAAGAATGGAACTTGGAAGAACAAATTAAAATTTACCGTCCGGATAAATGAATCAAATTATAAAGTAAAAATACATTTTGTAGTAAAAAAGAGCCGTCCGGATACGGAACGCGGAATTCCGGTTAAATGAGTCAAAATTACGTTGAAAAAATCTGTTCCCGAGAAAAGTCGTCCGGAAGGTGAAGCGTCCGGATACCTGGCGTCCGGATATCTGAAGGTCCACTACAATCTGACTTTTGGTCTTATACAGTATAAGGTGACCTCTGGTCTCCTTTCTGCTGTACAATATAAAGTTGACCTTAAGTTTCATTACTGAAATAAAATATAAGGTGACCTTTGACCAACCTATTGATGTATAATATTAGTTTACTTCTAGTCCATCTAGTGACGAACGTAAAACAAACCTAAAGGTTCTGTCCCCCTAGTGATGTACAGTACTATGTAAGGTGTGTCCCCTACTCCCCCTCCTGATGTACATTAAAATGTTACCTCTGGTCCCCCTGCTGATGTACAGTATAAGGTGACCTCTGGTCTCCCTACTGATGTAAAACATAAGGTGACCCCAGATCCTCCTACTTATGTACAATACCGTAAATCCGGAAATTTTTACGTCGGTTTTATTTTGCGAATTCGAGTCAAAATGCTGTTGATTAATTTTTACGTTTCAAAATTTTGCGAATGACAACTGCATTGTTTACATTTTCTCCTTGGTGATTTATTCTTAAGAAAAATATTTTTGCGAATGCAATGAACTCGCAAATTTGCTTAAAATTTTTCTACAGCAAAAACTTCCAGATTTACGGTATAAGATGACCTCCGGTCCACCTACTAATGTACAGTATATGGTGACCTCTGGTCTCCATACTACTGTAAAATATGAGGTGACCTCTGGTCCCCCTACTGATGTCCCCTCCTTATGTACAAAATAAGGTAACCTCTGGTCGCCCTAGTGATGCACAATTTAAGGTGACCTCTGGTCACCCTACTAATGTAAAATATAAGGTGACCCCTGGTCCCCCGACTGGTGTACAATATAAGGTGACCTCTGGTCCGCCTAATGATGTCTCCAACTGATGAACAATATAAGGTGACCCCTGGTCCCCCTACTGATGTTCTATACAAGGTGACCTCCAGTCCCCCTACTGATGTACAATATCAGGTCTTCCCTGGTCTCCGTACTGATGTACAATATAAGGTGTCATCTAGTATCCCTACTGATGTACAATATAAGGCGATCTCTGGTACGCCTAATGATGTCTCCAACTGATGTACAGTATAAGGTGACCTTAAGTCTCCCTACTGATGTAAAATATAAGGTGACCCCTGGTCCCCCTACAAATCTACAATACAAGATAACCTCTAGTCCCCTCTACTGATGTACAATATAAGGTGTCAACTGGTCCGCATACTGATGTACAATGTAAAGTGACCTATGGTCCCCCTCGTGATATACAATATAAGTTTACCCCTGGTCCCCTACTTATGTACAGTATAAGGTGACCTCTGGTCAACTGATTTACCCTACTGATGTACAGTATAAGGTGACCAATGGTACTCCTACTGATGAACAATATAACGTGACCCCTGGTCGCCCCACTGGTGTACAACATAAGGTGACCGCCGGTCCCCTTACAGATGTACAATATAAGGTGTCCTCTGGTCCCCCTTCTGATGTACAATAAAATGTGTTCTCTGCTCCCCCTGCTGATGTACAATATAAGGTGACCCTCGGTTCCCCTACTGATGTACAATAAAAGATGTCCTCTTGTCTCCCTAATGATGTACAATATAAGGTGACCTCTGGTTCCCCTACTGATATACAATATAAGGTGTCCTCTGGTCCCCCTACTAATCTACAATATAAGGTGACCTCTGGTTCCCCAGATGATGTACAACAGAAGATGACATCTGGTCTCCCTTTTGATGTACAATATAAAGTGACCTCTCGTCTTATTAGCTTTTTGTTACCTCTCGTATCCGCATAAAGATTATGGGAACAAGTGGAAGGCTTATATTGTACATCAATATTGATTTCATACTTCACAAATTGTAGTACATGAATGAGACAAAGGTTATCTTAATTTAAATATAAATCAAAATAATAATAAAATAAAAATATAAAATAAAATAAAATATTTGAATATAATTAATTATTACGATGTGAACGTTGTAAGTAGGCAATAATTTAAAATTATGGTATATGTGTAGAATTATTTTTTAAATCCTCTCCAAAAAAAGTTGCGACCCTATTTTTTTGACGGGGAAAAAGTGCAAAAATTCTCTAAATGTATCTCTGAAAACAGCGGTTTTTGGAAGACTAGTAGACTTGTTTGTCTTCAAATACAGTATATGTATCCCAAAAGTAAATAATAATTGGACCATTTTTTAAAGTTTTATTTTTTAATGTAGTTTTGATTGGTTTACGAATTTGATGTGTTAATTCCGGGGAAATTGGAGGAGAACTCCATGCAGCCCCAAACATCGCAATACAGGGGGTACATCTTCTTTGTAAGATAAATAAAATTAGGGGTTTACTAAAAAGTGTTAAAGTGATTCGGTCGCTTATCGAAGCATATAACCTCATAAGGAAGACAATGAAGACATGAAATAATTTGTTAACAAATATTTTTTACCATTGTCTTAAAGGATTGGTGATCCCTTGCCAAATGAAAAGGTAGGGATGGTAGGGGGCAAGATCTTCATCCTCCTCCTGCTTTTTAGAGATATGTGAATGCAGAGACTGGACGTCGTTTACTCTGAGTCGCTTACTTTTAATAAGGAGATCAGAGGTAAGGCACTGTGTTATATAGAATCTATAACCGTACATGGAACAGTAAAATCATAGAGGAGACCACAGGTCACCCAACATAATCCATAAATGAGAAACTCTTATATATCACATATCATAATATTGCAGTTAATGTTGCTCAGCCTCCCCCCTTTTCTATTTTAATACCTATCAGATTGTTATTCCTTGGACGAAAATTAATCTTCTGGGTTTTTTTTCCACTGTAAAGGCTTCACTGTACTACGATTTATTCTATTTTCACTTTACGTATCCAACGCACTACATTTTGTAGCGGTGTAAACAGGCCAGATAGTCGTGAACTAGCATGGGACCTGTGAGGTCCTAGTTGAGAGTACGTTTTATCCTTCTGCACATCACACTGTGTTGCGTCACCCATTATCATATTTTTGATTAAGCACCACTCGGCACACCTCGGCCGATTCCCAGTTCATCTGATAAGGCGACGGAATCGACCAAGGTTTACCGAATGGATAGACCACATGCTGTAGTTTGGTGTGCACTGGATTAATTCAATTTGTGTTATACTTGGATTATATTTCATGAAGCTGACAGGACCTATGACAGTTGGTAAGTACAAGTTCAAGTAAAGATTGGGGTAAAATAAACCGAAATGATTAGGTTAAAGTTCAAAAAGGGTCTAAGGTCATCGCATGCCACGCTAGACAAATTTCATTGTAAAGTTATCTCCCGTTGATGATGTGACATTCAGTTACTGCCAATACT
>NW_026928838.1:0-35216 GCF_032062105.1 Saccostrea cuccullata | reverse complement strand
AAACCATTTTAATAAGATCGTCTAATGGAGTTTATATTAACATTCTTTTCTCAAAGATCTGAATCAAGTTATTGAACATAAATGGTATCTGATTCCTTGACTGTCGTAGAGCGAGGCATGTTTTTCGGCGAAACATTTCAACCTTTTTATGAAAGTGTAACTAATTGGCATAGTTCACTTCTGAGATGGGAAATAAAAAAAAATTAAAATAATAGTTTTTCACTGCTTTTGTGTTACTTTTCTATAGAATGTGTACAATGTATTTTCTAAACCTCGAAGTGTAGGCTATGAGAACGTTCTTTTTTCTTAATTTCATTGAAGCTACAGTACCGACCAGACCCAACCTGACACAAAGCAGTCCCAGAGCAGTCCCGGGGACTGCTTTCTGGGACTGCTAAAGCAGTCCCAGAGCAGTCCCACAGCGGTCCCAGCAGTCCCAGCGGTCCCAGCAGTCTTAGAAAGCAGTCCCAGAAGTCCCAGTGGACGGGGTTTATAAATTTAATGGGTGGAGCTAACTCAGAGATGAGATTTGCAATAAACAATGGGACTATAAAAGGCAGTAGAAATTGATTCTGGGTAGTATGCCAGGAATCGTTACATGTATGCGAAGGTCATTTATGAAAAGTACGCACATAGAAACAAATTGAATTAATATTTATTGAAGGAAGCAGGCTTTCACACGTACATGTATGAATTAAACTGAACATGAATATTTAATCATGATTATTGGGTATATTAATAATTCAATTTCTTTATTTTCTGTGATTGATACTGTTTCCCATATTTATTTTTTACACAGAAAATTAAATGTGAATTAATTATTTTCCACCAGTAAGAATTAGCTTTAAATAGATTTCATTGTTATATGGCCAATTTTCATACTATCGGGATACTCAAAAGGAATTTTTGGGGCTTTTAGAAAATTCTTTGTTAATTTTGCCATGTATTATTTTTCAGACATTATTATTTTTACTGACATGTCAATTTAATTACTGTTAATTTCTCTATCTCTATAATACTCAGTTTTAAGTGTTTTATTTGTAAATGTTAGAATGTACATATGTAAATGACCAGAATTGAACCTTCAGATTATGTTCACAACTAATTAATCCTGAATTCATACACATTTCATTTATCAGTTTTATTTTTGCATTACACTGTACATACCGGTAGATTGAAATTAGGGTCATTGTTGACCAGCTTGTTCAATGATGTGAAACGCAGATATACCCAAATAACATGCACTGATTTTCTGCCCTAAGGCGATTGAATTTGCGGGTGTTGATACCATTTAATAAACATTAATCGGCCAGGTAAACACAAGCAAAAGAAAAAAGAAATAAATCACAATTCCCGGTATTTTCAACTGTTTATTTTTAAAATAAATGTACTCTTTTGATAACTTGTTTATAAATTAAAAACTGCCGGTAATTCATTAATAAATTCCCCAATGAATATTCACATTGTTTCACATTGTTTAAATTATGGAAGAATGGTAGCATTATTTTATTTCATGGTCATTTAATAAATTGTTAGGCTTTATTTGATAGTTGCATGGAATACTTTTTTTAGCTTGGTACTCGTAAAACACGAAGCTTTTCAATCAAAAATCTTATATCTTACTGTAATGATTATTTTTAAATAGTGCCAGTGCGTATTTTGAGTGCACATAATTTTACTTTAAATAATAAAATAGGCCTACATGTAGATATTTTTTCTCATAAACCTGTAATTCATTTTAGGGATAAAAATCTTCACCTGACTTCCTTATTTAATAACTTTATTTAAAAAAAATATTCAAACTACATTTGTGTACATGTAAATATACAGTGTTTGAAAATATTGATTAACTATAATAATTTCTACTTATCAAAAGATTGTAAGAAATCCTTGCTTTTTTAATAGCTTAAATGCCTCTCTGCTGCAAGTAAACAAAACAACTGGGAGACTGCAAATTCAGAATACACAAGGGGGCGGAGCTATCGTGTCACTCAGAACCTCTTTCACACATGAGTGAACAAAGCAGTCCCAGAAAGCAGTCCCAGGGACAGCTGGGACTGCTAGGTCTGCTTTTGAGAGCAGTCCCAGAGCAGTCCCTTAGCGGTGCCGGAGCAGTCCCACAGCGGTCCCAGAGCAGTCCCACAGCGGTCCCAAAGCAGTCCCGGGGACTGCTTTCTGGGATTGCTTGGGTGTCAGGTTGGGTCTGGTCGGTATTGTATCACACCTATTTAATAGATCAGTCCAAAGAAAAGGCGCGAAGATTTAACGTGGCGTTTGGCGCGAAATTATGAATAATGGGCCGTCTTTTTATAATTCTAAGACAGGTGTACTGTAGCAAAAGTATACACAAGTACATTTAGAGTAGTACTCCCAATAGCGTAATGGTTAGTGCGTTTGGGATAAAAGGGGAAAAAAGCGGATTGGATTTTCACGCTGGCGACCTGGATTCAATTTGTGACCAAAATTTTTAATCACTTCTCAGCTCGACTTTACGAGTTTTTTTCCAGAATCGGACGGAAGACCTCTCGTTGCTCGCAACGAGATCGTATCTAGTTATTATTTTTTTTTTTCCGTACATCTAATTTTGTGCACGCGATTTCTCAAAGACTACTGGACGGATTTTCATGAAATTTGCAGGAATAATGTGTCATTATCTGACACTTTTCTGATTTTAAAATGACTTTTTGTCCAGGGTTAATTTCCTGAACGGCAAAAGATATCACTTTTTGTGAAACTTTCAAAGATTATAGGTCGTGATAAGTACTATCCAGGACGCGACGTTTTGTTCGTCGTCTCTACTTCCGGTCGTTACCATATGCAAATTTAAAAAGTCAAATTTTCTAACTTTTTTGTTTTTCAATATTTTTAAATTATTTTAAGAAGGTTAATAAAGTTAATAAACACTTTTTAAATTAGGCTAAATATATAATTGTTTGTAAATTGATAAATCCAAACTCGAGATATTAACATTTGAAAACCTGAAGCGTTACCAAAATGGCGGCGGTCTCTGTCAACTCCGACATTTCGCAATAGGGGTTTACAGAGGCAGCCGAGCGTTTGATTGAAGGAAAGTAACATAAGGATCAATGAAATGTGAAGGAATACTTGGATTGTCACGACGTAGGTACGTTGCAATTCTGTCTCAAACTACATTTATAATCCAAGGTCTCCTTACACGTCTTCGTGATAAACAGGAAATTTAAAAAAGTGAACCATTCATAGCCGTTTCACTGCTTTAGTGTCACTTGCCAATATACGATATGTGATGTGTTAAGTATACTTTCTACACCACGAAATTTAGGCGATAAGAACGCTCTTTTGTCATTTCATTGAAGCTATCACACTTATTTAATAAGACATTCCAAAGGAAAGGCGCGAAAATTTACACGTGGCGTTTGGCGCAAAATTATGAATAGTGGCCCGCGTTTCATAATTCTAAGACATTTTCTGTATATACAAGTGCATTTAGAGCAGTGACCGCAATAGCGTAATGGATAGCGCGTTCGGAATAACAAAAAGCGCGTTGGATTTTCCATAAAGGGGGACCCAGGTTCGATCCCCCGTGTGTCCGTATTTTTTTTCACTTTTTTTGGCAGGATTTTTCTTTTTTTATTTCAGAATCGGACATTTCTCAGAAACGGCTGGTGCACGCGATTTCTCACCAAATTTTCAGATCTGATAGATATTTATCTGAACCTTGTCGGAAATTTTTCGTAAGTACGTCGTCACTTCCGGTCGTGAGATATGGACGATTTACTGATTTTTAGAGGGTCAGCTTGTCCTGAGATCTCCTCCTAAACGACTTAAGATATCGACTTGAGATTTTCAGTGAAGGTAGAGGAAGGATAGTAGATGTGACATTTTGCATATAGAGCTTTCCAGGTAAGAAGGCATCGACGCTCGCCTGGGATCGAAAAATAGCCTCATACTCATCTCGCAAAAATTGACACGTTTTCTTTTATATCTTTTTACCTGTTAATATTTTGTTAAGACATATATAATAAAAAATGTGCAATATAGTAAGACCTTTCATTTGATATCAAGTAAACGGGGTTAGTCCTTCAAATTAGGGGCATAGAGGGGCCAAAAGTCTCTCGTCTTTAACTTTTTTGTTTTTCAATATTTTCAAATGATATTAGTATAGTTGATAGAAACATTTCTTATTAGGCTGAATATATAATTCGTTTGTAAATTTATAAATTCAAACTCGAGATATTAACATTCAAAAATCTGAAGCGGGAACTAAATGGCGGCGGTCTCTGTCAATTCCGACATTTCGCAATAGCGGTTAACAGAGGCAGCCGAGCGTTTGCTTGAACGAAAGTAACATAAGGAGCAATGAAATGTGTAGGGATACTTGGATTGTCACGTCGTAGGTTCGTTGCAATTCTGTGTCAAACTACATTCATAATCCAAGGTCTCCTTACAAGTTTTCTTTAATTGGTTTTGGTTGTTTCTCAAAGTAGAAAAAAGAAAAGAATTAATGTGCAAATTAAGTACGCATTGATGATATTATCTAAATCAAAAGGATTTAATCAAAATAGAAAAGGCATGATTCCATGATGTTTTATTAAAGATCATAGTCAAAGTCATATCTCATCTTATCGAAAATTCGGACGGAAGACCTACTCGTTGCTCGCAACGAGATCGCATCTAGTTATTATTATTATTCTTTTTTTGACAAAATTTTGTGGACGGGATTTCTCGAAAACTATTCAGCGCTTTTTCATGAAATTTTCACAAAAAATGTGTCATTATATCAAGTTGTTACATCCGAAGAGAAATTTTATTTATAAAATTCGCTTCTGGTGCCAAGTTATGGACGATTTCCTGATTTTAAAATGCGAATTTTGTCGCCCCTTTTTCTCAAAAATAGCTAAAGATATGACAATGGATACTTATTTTCAGAGGATAGTTTGTCACTTTGTGGTTTGCGGAATCACCTTCTCGTGCGTCGTCAGTACTTCCGGTTGTTACGAGATGCAAATTTAAAAAAATCGTACTTTTTAACTTTTTTGTTTTTCAGTATTTTTCATTTATTTTTGGTATGTTAATAGAAACCCTCCTTATAATGCTTACTATATAATTTGTTTGAATGTTGATAAATCTAAACTCTAGATATTAGCATTCAAAAATCTGAAGCGGGTCCAAAATGGCGGCTGTCTCAGTCAACGTCGACATTTCGCAATAGGGGTTTACACTCTTTGCTATGAACGAAAGTAACATAAGGATAAATGAAATGTAAAGGAATACTTGGATTGTCACGTTGTAGTTTCGTTGCAGTTCTGTGTCAAACTAACGTCTTTTATAATTGGTAAAAGACTAAGTGTGCAAAGGAAATTCGACACCTAATATCTTTTGTGCACCATGGAAAAACAGATCTTTAATCATGCTTATAAGTAATGCTTTCTCAAAAAAGAATATCAATTAATATTTTAAGTATAAATCTTAACAACCGTTTTTCCTATGCACACTTGTGTCATATTAAACTAATAAATAAGACAAAAATAAGATGTTTTTTAAAAGATCGCTTCATGGAGATTATTTTAGCATTCTTGTCTCAGAGTTATTGATCAAGAATGATATCTGATTCCATAACCGCTGTAGGAGGAGCCATGTTTTTTGGCGAAACATTTCAACCTTTGTCGACTTACTAATCGGGATAGTTCACTTTGGGGATACAAAGGAAACTGAAAAAAGTTAAAAATTCATAACTGTTTCACCGCTTTAGTGTTAAATGCATATATACAATATGGAATTTGTAAAATGTGTTAATATACTTTGTAAACCTTGAATAGACTATAAGAACGTTCTTTTTTTTAACTTCATTGAAGATATCACACCTATTTAATAGAACATTCCAAAGAAAAGGCGCAAAGATTAACTCGTGGCGTTTATCGCTAAATTTTGAATAGTGACCTACCTTTCATAATTTTAAGACAGAAGCACTGTTTTGTACATATATACAAGTAGATTTAGAGTAGAGGTCGCGATGGCGTAAATATTTAGTGCGTTGGAGTTTCATGCTGGCGACTTTGGTTCAATCCCCCTTGTGTGCAAATCTTTTTCAATTTTTCTGCTCGATTTAACGTTTTCCTTCCGGAATCGGACGGAAGACCTCTCGTTGCTCGCAACGAGTTTTTCACATCTAGTTTATTATTATTATTATTCTTTTTTCATAGAACAGCCGATATCTCAGCTATGCGTGGACAGATTTCAGATTTTCTCAGGGAAGATGCAACATGAGAATATCTCCAGACGTGTTTTTCATTTTTTCAAAATTCAATTCCGTTCGCGATTTTTGGGGATTTTTGTATTTTATAAAAGGCATTCTGTCCAGCAGTTTTCCCGAGAACAGTTAAAGATATGAAAATGAAACTCACAGAGGTGATAGAACATCGAATTCCATTATGGGGAACGACCTTTATTTTTCGTCGTCGGCACTTCCGGTCGTAAACGGAAGTGAATTCAAAAAGTCACATTTCTGAATTTTTTTGTTTTTCAATATTTTTCTTTAGTATTTACATGGTTTATGACGTATGGTACATTATAGTGTGTCTTATGAGAATTCTAAATATGTGTATAGTATCTTGATGCGTGCATATATTGAAAAGATATTACCAAACCAAACTTTGTCCCACTGTCAGGGGTTCGAATCCCGCTGTGGGCGTTGAAAAATTTTTTCTTTGTTTCTGTCTTTTTTCAAGTTGCAAATAACTTTTCTCTCTTTTTTAACATGTATGGACTATTTTGCCGATTTTTAAAAGCTATTTTTGAGATATTTTGAGGAATACATGTAATAATCATGAGATATGTTAAGATGCTGCTGTAAATGAACGTAAACCAAAAAAAATACATTTTGAAACTTTACGGGATGACGCAGCATAGAATTCTAACGAAAATCGGTCGGAAGACCTGCTTGTTGCATCAGCAACAAGAACGCATCTAGTTAAGGTCTTCCGACTTCCTTCGGAAGACCTTATTGTTATTCGTCTGTTTTTTATTATTATTATTATTATTCTTTTTTTCATAGTTAAGGCGATATGCATGCACGTTGCGCTCAGCTGTGCGTGGACGGATTTCAAAGATTTTTACAGGGATGATGCATTATAAGAATATCTCCAGACGTGTTTTTCATTTTTTTAAAATTCAATTTCATTCGCGATTTTTGGGGATTTTTGTTTTTTTAAAAGGCATTTTGTCCAGCAGTTTTCTCGAGAACGGCTAAAGATATGAAAGTGAAACTCACTGAGGTGATAGAACATCGAACTCCATTATGGGCAACGACATTAATTTTTCGTCGTCGGCACTTCCGTGTTTGTCGCAAACGGAAGTGAATTCAAAAAGTGCAATTTTTCAACTTTTTTGTTTTTCAATATTTTTCTTTAGTTTTTTCAGGGTTTATAGAGTGTCATATCAAAACTCTAAATATGTGTTCAATTTGTTGATGCGTGCATATATTAAAAAGATATGACCGAACCAAACTTTGTCCCACTGTCGGGGGTTCGAATCCCGCTGGGGGCGTTTCAAAATTTTTTTCTTTGTTTCTGCCTTTTTTTATTTGCAAATGTCTTTTCTCTCTTTTTCAACATGTTTGGAATATTTTGCCAATTTTTATAAGCTATTTTTAGAGATATTTTGAAACATACCTGTAGTAATCATGATGTAATGTAGAGAGACTTATGAATAAACGTAAACAAAAAAATGCACTCTGAAATCTATTTCCTGGAATGACACAGCATAGAACTCTAACGAAAAGTCGGTCGGAAGACCTGTTTGTTGCTCCAGCAACAAGAACGCATCTAGTTAAGGTCTTCCGACTTCCTTCGGAAGACCTTATTGTTTTCCTTCTGTTTTTAAGGTCTTCCGACTTCCTTCGGAAGACCTTATTGTTTTCCTTCTGTTTTTTATTATTATTATTAAGGTCTTCCGACTTCCTTCGGAAGACCTTATTGTTTTCCTTCTGTTTATTATTATTATTATTATTAAGGTCTTCCGTTCCAACGGAAGACCTTCTTGTTTTCGTTCGGTTTCTTTTTCCCTATTATTATTTCCGTCTCCAACGGAAGACCTTATTATTATTATTATTCTTCCAACCGATTTTGTGCAAGCGATTTCTCAGAGATGGCTCGTCCGATTTCTACCAAACTTTCAGATCTGAAAGATATTCAATTGATCTTGATAGGTTTTTTTCCTTTTTGATTATCTCACTTCCGGTCGTGAGATATGGACGATTTTCTGATTTTCAGAGGGTCGGCTTGTCCGGGAAACTCCTCCGAAACGACTTAAGATATGGACTTGAGATTTTTAGGGAAAATAGAGGAAGGTTTGGTGAGTTGTAATTGGGTCTCCAAATCTTTCTAGCGCAAAAGGCACCGAAGTTCGGTAGGGCCGAAAAAATGTCTCAGAAATATCTCACAAAATTTGACGCATTTTGTCTCATATCTTCACTCCTGTTCATAATTTGTTAAAACATATTGAAGACAAAATATTTAATATCACAAGACCTTTCATTTGATATTAAAAAAATAGGGCTGACCCTTCAAATTAGGGGCTAAGAGGGGCCAAAAGTTTTTTATCTATAACTCTCTAATGATCAATTCTTTGTTATACATTATTGATCAAAAGTATTCATCTTAACAATTAGATTATAACTATCTAAGTTGTTTGAAAATTGGCTTATCTGAATTCTAGATATTAATATTTGAAAATCTGAAGCGGGCCCCAGATGGCGGCTGTCTTTGTCAATTCCGCCATTTCGCAATTGGGGTTTATGGAGGCAGCTGAGCGTTTGATTAAACCATTCTGACATACGAATGCATGAAATGTAAACAAAACTACTTGGACTTTCACGTAGTAGTACGTTGCAATTCAGTGTCGATCTTAACACTTAATTTCCGTTTCACTACTTAAGTGTAACTGGGCTAGATACGATATATGTAATGTGTACAAAGACTTTTTAAACGTCGAAATAAAATAAAGGCGATAAGAACGTTTTATTTATTTTATTTCATAAAAGTTCAAAGAAAATGCGCGAATATTTACTCCTGGCGTTTGGCGCAAATTATTAATAGTGACCCGCCTTTTATGATTCTTAGACAGGTGTACTGTTGCAAAAGTATACACACAAGTATATTTAGAGCAGTACTCCCAAAAGCTTAATGGTTTGCGCGTTGGGGATAAAACAGAAAAAGGCGACATGGGTTCAATCCTCTTTGCGACCAAAATTTTGAATCTTTTTCTGTGATATTCATGGCATAAGTAAAGGCCCCTATTTGCTGATTTAACGTATAATCAGTTTCTTGATTTGATAAAGAAGAAATTAAATATCTTTGAATGTCTTAGAACTTTCGCAAGCGTAGGTTCAACGTTTTCTTAAACACTAAAAAATATTCATTTCATTTTCTCATAAATAGGCTGCGCGGGTAATACACATGGTGCCAATGTGCAGGTAAGGTCTTCCCCGTGATGGGGAATGGACCTGTAGAAAACCTTCTCTGGTTCTGCGGAGTCGAGTTTTTAGCAAATAAAATGTATGAAAATGCACGAATATTTACTCGTGGCGTTTGGCGCATATTATTGATAGTGACCCGCCTTTTATGATTCTTAGACAGGTGTACTGTTGCAAAAGTATACACACAAGTATATTTAGAGCAGTACTCCCAAAAGCTTTATGGTTTGCGCGTTGGGGATAAAACAGAAAAAGGCGACATGGGTTCAATCCTCTTTGCGACCAAAATTTTGAATCACTTTTCAGCTCGATTATACGAGATTTTTTTTCCTGAATCGGACGGAAGACCTCTCGTTGCTAGCAACGAGATCGTTTCTAGTATTCTTACTATTTTCGTATTGACCAACTTTTGGAAATGACCTTTGTCCGGTCCATTTCTCCAGAACAGTTGAAGATATGAAAGTTTACTGTGTCAGATATTATAGATCATGACTTGAAGATGTGTCGAACAACATTTTGTCCGTCGTCAATTCTTCCGGTCGTCACGAAAAAGGGGATTAAAAGTCGATTTTTTAAATTTCTTTGTCTTTCTTTCTATCTTTTTCTGTGATATTCATGGCATAAGTAAAGGCCCCTATTTGCTGATTTAACGTATAACCAGTTTCCTGATTTGATAAAGAAGAAATTAAATATCTTTGAATGTCTTAGAACTTTTGCAAGCGTAGGTTCAACGTTTCCTTAAACACTAAAAAATATTCATTTTTTTTTCTCATAAATAGGCTGCGCGGGTAAAACACACATTGTGCCATACCCAAGTGTGCAGGTAAGGTCTTCCCCGGATGGGGAATGGACCTGTAGAAAAACCATCTCTGGTTCCAATTGAGTCGAGTTTTTGGCAAATAAAATGTGTGAAACATATATCATGTGTGTTGCATCTTATACCCCCCCCCCCCCCCATTTTTTTTTTTTTTGAAAACTGTAAGAGAACCTAGCCCCCATCTTTCTCACTTATTGAAATGAATGCTAATTCCGCTTTAATGTTTTACATTCTACATAAAATGACCTTGACATTTATATAACAAGGCACTCTTCTTGAAGTTAAGAAAATGATAAGGCTTAATTCTTTCTAACAAAATAATGGTAATTTACAAGTCTATATTCAAGACAGCCCCCCCCCCCCCCGGAAGCGCGCAGCCAGGTAGAATTCGCAGATATAACATATACAACTTACAAGTAACGTTTTAAAAGTTTCATTCATAAAAAAAAAAATTAGTTCCCCATATGTCATCTGATAATTTGCTATCATTCATTCTTCCTATGTTTTGTCTGTAGAATTTATAATTATTTCATTAAAAAAAAATTATCTTGAGAAAATAAAGATTGTCAGCTGCATTTATTAGCATCTCGCATTTTCTTGTATATATCTATTACTTGCAAATGAATAATGTCATTAAATAATACAGAAGAAATCAAACTTCATTTCCATCTTTTTTAATTCATTCATAAATCCTTGGATCCGCTCGCAGCTGCGCGGTGGCCTCATCGCTACTGTAAACAATTCATTCATCACGCCGAAAATGTTCATGATTCCGCTAAACTAAGAAAGTTTACACAGGGTTTATCATCTCAAATCAAACATCAGACCTGTCCAATGCATGAATGCTCGAGTTAAAGAGGAAAATTCAGGAATTATTTTGCCTCCTCCATATTTTGCCGTGAACCTAGGCGACATTTTGTAATTAAGGTCTTCCGTCTCCAACGGAAGACCTTCTTGTTTTCGTTCGGTTTCTTGTTTTCGTTCCAACGGAAGACCTTATTGGTTTCGTTCGGTTTCTTTTTCCCTCTTATTATTTTTGTGATTATTCTTCCAACCGATTTTGTGCAAGCGATTTCTCAGAGATGGCTCGTCCGATTTCTACCAAACTTTCAGATCTGAAAGATATTCAATTGATCTTGATAGGTTTTTTTCCTTTTTGATTATCTCACTTCCGGTCGTGAGATATGGACGATTTTCTGATTTTCAGAGGGTCGGCTTGTCCGGGAAACTCCTCCGAAACGACTTAAGATATGGACTTGAGATTTTCAGGGAAAATAGAGGAAGGTTTGGTGAGTTGTAATTGGGTCTCCAAATCTTTCTAGCGCAAAAGGCACCGAAGTTCGGTAGGGCCGAAAAAATGTCTCAGAAATATCTCACAAAATTTGACGCATTTTGTCTCATATCTTCACACCTGTTCATAATTTGTTAAAACATATCGAAGACAAAATGTGCAACATCACAAGACCTTTCATTTGATATAAAAAAAAATAGGGCTGACCCTTCAAATTAGGGGCTAAGAGGGGCCAAAAGTCTTTTATCTATAACTCTCTAATGATCAATATTTTGTTATACATTATTGATCAAAAGTATTCATCTTAACAATTTGATGCTTACTATCTAAGTTGTTTGAAAATTGGCTTATCTGAATTCTAGATATTAATATTTGAAAATCTGAAGCGGGCCCCAGATGGCGGCTGTCTTTGTCAATTCCGCCATTTCGCAATTGGGGTTTATGGAGGCAGCTGAGCGTTTGATTAAACCATTCTGACATACGAATGCATGAAATGTAAACAAAACTACTTGGACTTTCACGTAGTAGTACGTTGCAATTCAGTGTCAATCTTAACACTTAATTTCCGTTTCACTACTTAAGTGTAACTGGGCTAGATACGATATATGTAATGTGTACAAAGACTTTTTAAACGTCGAAATAAAATAAAGGCGATAAGAACGTTTTATTTATTTTATTTCATTGCAGCTATCACACCAATTTAATAGATTAGTTCAAAGAAAATGCGCGAATATTTACTCCTGGCGTTTGGCGCAAATTATTAATAGTGACCCGCCTTTTATGATTCTTAGACAGGTGTACTGTTGCAAAAGTATACACACAAGTATATTTAGAGCAGTACTCCCAAAAGCTTAATGGTTTGCGCGTTGGGGATAAAACAGAAAAAGGCGACATGGGTTCAATCCTCTTTGCGACCAAAATTTTGAATCTTTTTCTGTGATATTCATGGCATAAGTAAAGGCCCCTATTTGCTGATTTAACGTATAATCAGTTTCTTAATTTGATAAAGAAGAAATTTAATTTCTTTGAATGTCTTAGAACTTTCGCAAGCGTAGGTTCAACGTTTTCTTAAACACTAAAAAATATTCATTTCATTTTCCCATAAATAGGCTGCGCGGGTAATACACATGGTGCCAATGTGCAGGTAAGGTCTTCCCCGTGATGGGGAATGGACCTGTAGAAAACCTTCTCTGGTTCCACAGATTCGAGTTTTTAGCAAATAAAATGTATGAAATGCACGAATATTTACTCGTGGCGTTTGGCGCATATTATTGATAGTGACCCGCCTTTTATGATTCTTAGACAGGTGTACTGTTGCAAAAGTATACACACAAGTATATTTAGAGCAGTACTCCCAAAAGCTTTATGGTTTGCGCGTTGGGGAAAAAACAGAAAAAGGCGACATGGGTTCAATCCTCTTTGCGACCAAAATTTTGAATCACTTTTCAGCTCGATTATACGAGATTTTTTTTCTTGAATCGGACGGAAGACCTCTCGTTGCTAGCAACGAGATCGTTTCTAGTTATTATTATTATTCTTCCAACCGATTTTGTGCAAGCGATTTCTCAGAGATGGCTCGTCCGATTTCTACCAAACTTTCAGATCTGAAAGATATTCAATTGATCTTGATAGGTTTTTTTCCTTTTTGATTATCTCACTTCCGGTCGTGAGATATGGACGATTTTCTGATTTTCAGAGGGTCGGCTTGTCCGGGAAACTCCTCCGAAACGACTTAAGATATGGACTTGAGATTTTCAGGGAAAATAGAGGAAGGTTTGGTGAGTTGTAATTGGGTCTCCAAATCTTTCTAGCGCAAAAGGCACCGAAGTTCGGTAGGGCCGAAAAAAGTCTCAGAAATATCTCACAAAATTTGACGCATTTTGTGTCATATCTTCACCCCTGTTCATAATTTGTTAAAACATATTGAAGACAAAATGTTCAATATCGCAAGACCTTTCATTTGATATAAAAAAAATAGGGCTGACCCTTCAAATTAGGGGCTAAGAGGGGCCAAAAGTCTTTTATCAATAACTCTCTAATGATCAATTCTTTGTTATACATTATTGATCAAAAGTATTCATCTTAACAATTAGATTATAACTATCTAAGTTGTTTGAAAATTGGCTTATCGTAATTCTAGATATTAATATTTGAAAATCTGAAGCGGGCCCCAGATGGCGGCTGTCTTTGTCAATTCCGCCATTTCGCAATTGGGGTTTATGGAGGCAGCTGAGCGTTTGATTAAACCATTCTGACATACGAATGCATGAAATGTAAACAAAACTACTTTCACGTAGTAGTACGTTGCAATTCAGTGTCGATCTTAACACTTAATTTCCGTTTCACTACTTAAGTGTAACTGGGCTAGATACGATATATGTAATGTGTACAAAGACTTTTTAAACGTCGAAATAAAATAAAGGCGATAAGAACGTTTTATTTATTTTATTTCATTGCAGCTATCACACCAATTTAATAGATAAGTTCAAAGAAAATGCGCGAATATTTACTCCTGGCGTTTGGCGCAAATTATTAATAGTGACCCGCCTTTTATGATTCTTAGACAGGTGTACTGTTGCAAAAGTATACACACAAGTATATTTAGAGCAGTACTCCCAAAAGCTTAATGGTTTGCGCGTTGGGGATAAAACAGAAAAAGGCGACATGGATTCAATCCTCTTTGCGACCAAAATTTTGAATCTTTTTCTGTGATATTCATGGCATAAGTAAAGGCCCCTATTTGCTGATTTAACGTATAATCGGTTTCTTGATTTGATAAAGAAGAAATTAAATATCTTTGAATGTCTTAGAACTTTCGCAAGCGTAGGTTCAACGTTTTCTTAAACACTAAAAAATATTCATTTCATTTTCTCATAAATAGGCTGTGCGGATAATACACATGGTGCCAATGTGCAGGTAAGGTCATCCCCGTGATGGGGAATGGACCTGTAGAAAACCTTCTCTGGTTCTGCAGAGTCGAGTTTTTAGCAAATAAAATGTATGAAAATGCACGAATATTTACTCGTGGCGTTTGGCGCAAATTATTGATAGTGACCCGCCTTTTATGATTCTTAGACAGGTGTACTGTTGCAAAAGTATACACACAAGTATATTTAGAGCAGTACTCCCAAAAGCTTTATGGTTTGCGCGTTGGGGATAAAACAGAAAAAGGCGACATGGGTTCAATCCTCTTTTTAACCAAAATTTTGAATCACTTTTCAGCTCGATTATACGAGATTTTTTTTCCTGAATCGGACGGAAGACCTCTCGTTGCTAGCAACGAGATCGTTTCTAGTTAAGGTCTTCCGTCTTCAGCGGAAGACCTTACTGTTATTCTTAGGTTTCTTTTCCACTATTTTTATTATTATTATTGTTTTTTTTCTTACCGATTTTGTGCACGCGAGTTCTCGAAAACGGCTCGCTCGATTTTCATGAAACTTTCAGGACTGCTAGAGCATGAAAAAAACTAGAACTATTTTTTTTGGTTTTGATGACGTCACTTCCGGTTTTGAGTTTTCCGCGTTTTAGTGATTTTCAGAGGGTCACTTTGTCCGGCAGTTTTCTGAAAAACCACTCAACGCAGAAGCATGAAATTTTCAGTGATGCTAGAGCAACCTTTGGAGAAGTGAATTTCGTATATCACAACCACCGGAAGTACGAAGCGCCGACGCTCGCTATGGCCCAAAAATAGTCCTATCAAGAATTTCAAAATTTTTAACACTTTTTCTACAATAACTTTGTACCTAGAAATATTTTGTTGAAACATGTAGAACAAAAAAAGTATAGAATTCGGAGATCTTTCAAATGATACCTCGAAAAAAGGGCTGGCCCCTTAATTCAGGGGCCGAGAGGGGCCGAACGTTTTTCCTTTATATCTCCAAAAGTATTTAGAATTTGTAATACGTCAAAGAAGCAAAGATGTTCAAAATGACAAGCTTAATCTACTGGCGTTGTCAAAATACGTCCGGCATCGTCATTTCCGGTCAAACCGGAAGTAGTCAAAAAACACATTTTTTTGCCGTTCTTGACAAGTTTTTGGGTTACATATGTCTCTGGAAGCATAAAAAAGTAATTTTTCCATGCGTCGTCGTCACTTCCGGTCAAACCGGAAGTTGCAAAAAATGGCTTATTTTGAAGGTTTTGATGCAAAATTGAAATTATAAATCACTGGAGACTACTTAATTCAATGCTTTCTTTTGTTCCGTCACTTCCGGTCAAAACCGGACGGAAGACCTACTCGTTGCTTTGCAACGAGCTTTGCTGTAGTTATTATTATTATTGTTTTTTTTTCTTACCGATTTTGTGACGCGATTTCTCGAAAACGGCTGGATAGATTTTCATGAAACTTTCAGGACTGATAGAACATCAAACAAACCTGACATATAATTTTTTTTTTGATGACGTCACTTCCGGTTTTGAGATTTCCGCGATTTAGTGATTTTCAGGGGGTCTCATTGTCCATCATTTTTCTCGACAATGCCTTAAGACAGAGACATGAGATTTTTTAGCGATGATAGAGCAACGTGTGCTCTTTTGTCACACACCACTCTCTTTCTCCGGAAGTGCCGCACGTCGGCGCTCGCTATGGACCGAAAAAAGTCCTATCGCGAATTTCAAAATTTTTGACACCTTTTTTACGATATCTTTTTACCTGGAAATGTTTTGTTAAAACATGTAGAACAAAAACAGTACAGAATTTCAAGATCTTTTAACTGATACCTCGGAAAAAGGGCTGGCCCCTTAAATCAGGGGCTGAGAGGGGCAGAAAATTTTTTCTTTTTATCTCAAAAAGTATTTAGAATTTGAAAAATATGTCAAAGAAGCAAAGTTGTTCAAAATTTCAAGCTTAATCAATTGAAGTCGTCAAAATACGTCCGGCGACGTAGTCGGAAAACGCTTTTTTTTTTGCCGTTTTCGACAAGATTTTGGGTTACATTTGTCTCTGGGAGCATAAAAAATAATTTTTTCGTCCATCGTCGTCACTTCTGGTCAAACCGGAAGTTGCAAAAAATGGCTTATTTTAAAGGTTTTGATGCAAAATTGAAATTATAAAGTCACTGGAGACTACTTAATTCAATGCTTTCTTTTGTTCCGTCACTTCCGGTCAAAACCGGACGGAAGACCTACTCGTTGCTTTGCAACGAGCTTTGCTCTAGTTATTATTATTATTCTTTTTTCATAGTACAGCCGATATCTCAGCTATGCATGGACAGATTTCAAAGATTTTCTCAGGGAAGATGCATCATGAGAATATCTCCAGACGTGTTTTCATTTTTTCAAAATTCACTTCCGTTCGTGATTTTTGGGGATTTTTGTATTTTTTAAAAGGCATTTTGTCCAGCAGTTTTCTCGAGAACGGTTAAAGATATGAAAGTGAAACTCACTGAGGTGATAGAACATCGAACTCCATTATGGGGAACGACCTTTATTTTTCGTCGTCGGCACTTCCGGTCGTAAACGGAAGTGAATTCAAAAAGTCACATTTCTCAACTTTTTTGTTTTTCAATATTTTTCTTTAGTATTTACAGGGTTTATAGTGTTTCGTATGAGAATTCTAAATATGTGTTTAGTATCTTGATGCGTGCATATATTGAAAAGATATGACCGAACCAAACTTTGTCCCACTGTCGGGGGTTCGAATCCCGCTGAGGGCGTTGAATTTTTTTTTCTTTGTTTCTGTCTTTTTACAGTTGTAAATAACTTTTCTCTCCTTTTTGACATGTGTGGAAGATTTTGCCGATTTTTTTAAAAGCTATTTTTGAGATATTTTGAGGAATACATGTAATAATCATGAGATATGTTATGAGGCTGCTGTAAATGAACGTAAACGAAAAAAAAATACATTCTGAAATTTTATGGGATGACGCAGCATAGAATTCTAACGAAAATCGGTCGGAAGACCTGCTTGTTGCACCAGCAACAAGAACGCATCTAGTTATTATTATTATTAAGGTCTTCCGACTTCCTTCGGAAGACCTTATTGTTTTCCTTCTGTTTTTTATTATTATTATTATTATTATTATTATTATTATTATTCTTTTTTCATAGTACAGCCGATATCTCAGCTATGCGTGGACAGATTTCAAAGATTTTCTCAAGGAAGATGCATCATAAGAATATCTCCAGACGTGTTTTTTATTTTTTCGAAATTCACTTTTATTCGCGATTTTTGGGGATTTTTGTTTTTTTTAAAAGGCATTTTGTCCAGCAGTTTTCTCCAGAACGGCTAAAGATATGAAAGTGAAACTCACTGAGGTGATAGAACATCGAACTCCGTTATGGGCAACGACCTTTATTTTTCGTCGTCGGCACTTCCGGTCGCAAACGGAAGTGAATTCAAAAAGTCGCATTTTTCAACTTTTTTGTTTTTCAATATTTTTCTTTAGGATTTACAGGGTTTATATTGTGTCTTATGAGAATTCTAAATATGTGTTCAGTTTCTTGATGCGTGCATATATTGAAACGATATGACCGAACCAAACTTTGTCCCAGTGTCGGGGGTTCGGATCCCGCTGGGGGCGTTGCAAAATTTTTTTCTTTGTTTTTGTCTTTTTTCATTGGAAAATTACTTTTCTCTCTTTTATTACATGTATGGAAGATTTTGCCGAATTTTAAAAGCTGTATTTTGAGATATTTTGTGAAATAATTATAATTATTATGATCTGTGTTGATAGACTACTGTAAATGAACGTAAGCGAAAAAAATACATTCTGAAATCTATTTCTTGTGATGACACAGCATAGTGGGTCGGAAGACCTGCTTGTTGCTCTAGCAACAAGAACGCATCTAGTTTATTATTACTATTATTATTCTATTTTCATAGTACAGCCGATATCTCAGCTATGAGTGGACAGATTTCAAAGATTTTCTCAGGGAAGATGCATCAAAAGAATATCTCCAGACGTGTTTTTCATTTTTTCAATATTGACTTCAATTCGCGATTTTTGGGGATTTTTGTTTTTTTTAAAAGGCATTTTGTCCAGCAGTTTTCTCCAGAACGGCTAAAGATATGAAAGTGAAACTCACTGAGGTGATAGAACATCGAACTCCGTTACGGGGAACGACCTTTATTTTTCGTCGTCGGTACTTCCGGTCGCAAATGGAAGTGAATTCAAAAAATCACATTTTTTAACTTTTTTGTTTTTCAATATTTTTCTTTAGGATTTAGAGGGTTTATAGTGTGTCTTATGAGAATTCTATTTATGTGTTCAGTATCTTGATGCGTGCATGTATTGAAAAGATATGACCGAACCAAACTTTGTCCTACTGTCGGGGGTTCGAACCCCGCTGTGGCCGTTCCAAAAATTTTTTCTTTGTTTATGTCTTTTTTCAATTGCAAATGACTTTTATCTCTTTTATAACACGTATGGAATATTTTGCCGATTTTTAAAAGCTATTTTTTGAGATATTTTGAGGAATACTTGTAATAATCATGAGGTATGTTGAGAGGCTGCTGTAAATGAACGTAAACGAAAAAAATACATTCTAAAATCTATTTTACGGGATGACGCAGCATAGAATTCTAACGAAAATCGGTCGGAAGACCTGCTTGTTGCACCAGCAACAAGAACGCGTCTAGTTATTATTATTATTCTTTTTTTCATAGTTAGGGCGATCTCTCAGCTATGCGTGGACGGATTTGAAAGATTTTTACAGGGATGATGCATCATGAGAATATCTCCAGACCTGTTTTTAATTTTTTTCAAAATTCAATTTCATTCGCGATTTTTGGGGATTTTTGTATTTTTTAAAAGGCATTTTGTCCAGCAGTTTTCTCGAGAACGGCTAAAGATATGACAGTGAAACTCACTGAGGTGATAGAACATCGAACTCCATTATGGGGAACGACCTTTATTTTTCGTCGTCGGCACTTCCGGTCGCAAACGGAAGTGAATTCAGAAAGTCCCATTTCTCAACTTTTTTGTTTTTCAATATTTTTCTTTAGGATTTACAGGGTTTATAGAGTGTCTTATGAGAATTGTAAATATGTGTTCAGTATCTTGATGCATGCAGATATTGAAAAGATATGACCGAACCAAACTTTGTTCCACTGTCGGGGGTTCGAATCCCGCTGTGGGCGTTGCATTTTTTTCTTTGTTTATGTCTTTTTTCAGTTGCAAATGACTTTTATCTCTTTTATAACACGTATGGAATATTTTGCCGATTTTTAATTGCAATTTTTCAAGATATTTTGAGGAATTCCTGTAATTATCATGATGTATGTTGAGTGACTGCTGTGAATAAACGTGAACAAAAAAAGATACATTCTGAAACCTATTTCATGGGATGGCGCAGCATAGAACTCTTACGAAAAGTCGGTCGGAAGACCGCTTGTTGCTCTAGAAACAAGAACGCATCTAGTTATTATTTTTCTTCCTGGGAAAATTTTGTCCACGAGTGATCTTGTAAACTATACATCCGACTTAGGTGAAACCTTTTTAGGGTCAGTAGGCATGTTATGTAGAGTTTTTGCCGAACGAAGGTCATTTTGTGCGCACGTGCTTGCAAGAGGGGGCACGTGCAACACGTGAAATGACCAATATAATGTATATTGCCGTAACTTTTCTATTTTCTAATGAAATGTTTTGAAACTCATAATGTAAGGATATATTAGTTGTGTAAACAAGATACATGGTTAAAATAGCAAGATCTAACGCACATGCACGTGCGCTTCGCTCTGATTGGCTGAAACTAACGTCTCAATATCTTTCTTGTTTTACGTCATGATCCTTTGAAATTTTGAACATAGTCATACATTATGAAGATCTACAGCAAGATATATAAGAATTTTCATGAAAGCACGTACATTGACGTGTGCTGACAAGAGCGCGCACGTGCAACATATGAAATTACCAATATAATTGATGAAGCCTTAACTTTGCTATTTCTTGATGGAATTTTTTGAAACTTACAATGCATGGATATATTAGTACTATCAACAAGATGACGTGGTCAGAATAGCAAGATCTGACGCGCATGCACGTGCGCTTCGCTCTGATTGGCTGAGACTAAAGTCTCAATATCTTTCTTGTTTAACGTCATAATCCTTTGAAATTTTGAACATAGTCATACATTATGAAGATCTACAGCATTGTATATAAGAATTATCATAAAAGCACGTAAATCCACATGTGCTGCAATCTGATTGGCTGAAACTTTAAATGCCTATAACTTTCTTGTTTCTCAACAAAATAGGATGAAATTTAAAATATGAATAAGTATAATGGATTCCCACATGACACATCTACCAAAACTGAATGCAATGACGTGCTTGCATGTACTTGCGCAAGCGCAATGCAAAAAATGAACAATATATTTGAAAAACGGCAACATTTATATTTTTATGACTTTTTATTGATTCTTTGAATATAAAGATATGTTAATATTTTAGCCACTTTGCCATGATCACCTTGCATGTGCATGCACGTGCGTTTGCTTTCAATGCGTTAAATGACAAAAAGTTGATATCATTGTAGCTTTTAAAATTCTTTTATGAAATCCTGCAATACTGAGCATATTAAAAAAAGTTTTAAAGGAAATTGGCACAAAAAGGGATTTGGGGAGCGTTTGGGGAACATCTGTAACGGTCCCCGTTACAATTAGAACTAGTTTTTATTTTATTTTGTATTCATATGAAGCAAAATTTGTTTAAAGCCTTATGCGTGAAAAGAGGAAAACACTTCCTGTGGCCTTCAACTCGACATTTAGATATATCGACGACGTATTGTCATTAACAATGGTAACTTCCATTCTTATACATGTATGTCGATACGATATATCTTGGTGAGCTTGAGATAAAAGATACCTCAGTCTGAAACATCTGTTTCATATTTGGATATTTCACTTGAGAAAGACATTAATTGTAATCTAACAACCAAGCTCTATGATAAACGTGATGACTTTGACTTTTTTATCGTCAACTTCCCTTACTTTTCCCCTTACTTTTACAGCAATATACCTTCATCATCTGCATACGGAGTTTATATTTCTCAGTTGATTCGATACGCAAGAGCATGCTCTGCGTATGAAAAAATTCTATAACAAGGTAAATTATTAACAAACAAGTTGATGGAACAAGTATATCAACGGTCATCATTTCGTAAGTTCTATGGTCGATACAATGACCTTGTCAGCAAATACAACTTATCATTGAGTCAAATGCTGACTGCCGTTTTTGATACTAATTGATAGTCCATATTCATACAAGAAATTGACGACGGATTTTTTCGTTATTTCCCGATCACGGCAAGGAGCACACGGCGGGCGTGACCAGTCGGCAGGGGATGCTCACTCCTCCATGGCACCTGATCCCACCTATGTTTTGGAGGTCCGTGTTTGCTCTGCTCCTGTTTTGTATTGCTTTATTGACTTTTGATCTTTCATACTGTTCGATATCCCAATATATTTGCATTTCCAATGTCTTTGTCCGAGATAAAATTACAAATAGTTAATGTACTTTATTTCTACATATTTATGTACTAGTTCATCAATAGGCGCGTTTTAACAGGGCGAGACAAATAGCTCGACAGAAGCAGAGCTTGTAGCACGTGGATTGCCGGAATCAAAAGCATGTAAATATTAGAAATAACTGTCAGATTTTTCAATTTTATGACGATGATCAATCGATTGGTTTGTGTGATAATTTTATGCATAAACGTAAACGCCTTTGCAAATTATCACGTAAGCCCATCGACTGATTACATCATGAAATCGAAAAATTATTATTTGTTATTAAATAAATGTTTCATACAGTGTAGAACATACATGTACATTCCCTTTGACCATTTATAAGTAGTTCATCTGCAACCAACATGGACACCTGATTTTGTCTAAGTCGCATGCATTTGTCTCTCTCTTTTTTTTTTACCACGTAGGTTTTATTATCCAGACTTTTGTTCTTAACTCTTTTAGGCGTTTCTGCTAAACATGCAGGTGCAGACAACTCTAGGATACTAGATATTCACGGCGAGATACTTTTGACTTATCGCTGACTACCTTTACCATCCTTTGTAAAAATTCTTGTAAACGAATGATGCAACAATAACGTTTTTATTATTTCCAAAAATCTGCTCAGGAAAAGCATTATTATTTTATTTAAGCGCTAAATCCATCATTTTTTGAAATCGATATCGAAGAAAGAAATTTAACCCACTTGTTTATTTAAAATTAAGGAATCGAATGCATAAAATCTTTTTGCAATGAAATAACCGACATTTTCGCTTTCTGGATAGGAATCTGAAAAAACGCGGAATTCAAATCAAAAGTTTTTCTATGCGATGTGTTCACACAAAGATCACGCGATACCCACATTATCAACACAGTGTTGGCTTGATGACGCAACCTGGATCTATAGAATCTCAATCAGAACATGCAAGCTGCTTAGAAAATGGTCTTGCAGTTTAAAAGTCCGGGGTAAGTAAGGATCGTCAAGGACGGAAACCGAGGCTCTTACTTGTAGAAGCAAGGTGCAGATTTCTCCTTAAACTGTTTACAGGAGTCTATCCTCCAATAACAACTCTTTTCCTTTAAAGGTACTTGGACACAGATTTGAAGTCAATGTTTTTTCTATAATATTACGACTTATATATTTCAATAGCATTTCACACAAAAATTAATTAAAAATCTTATTTCATTTAAAAGTTATTAAAACTTCAAATTTGTTGGCGGGTTTGATTGACACACCCTTGCACTTTCACAAATTTTAACCTCATTCTTAACCCTTAGGAAAAGTGGCAATTTTGTTGTGTATTAATGAGAAAATATTAAAACTTTTATCCAGAAAAATAGTTTTATTCCGAGTACAAATGTTAGAAAGCAAAACTCCTTCACAAGTACCCTCATTCCGAACTACGGGTTGCGTACAAAGTTTAGCAAATCGAGCACACTTGTGTTATGTACACAGTTTTTGTAAACAGGGCTCGAGTTCTGTTATTGCTTATATTTAGAATTCACCGGGTGCGTTCAATCGTCACAGTCTGCTTACCACAACTGCACGAACTGACAATATATTGTGTGTTTGTTTTACTTTCGAACATGTCTACTCTGACTTTGCTGGATTATAGTATTAATATTTTTCATTTATACACAACAAGATTGCCACTTTTCCCTAAGGATTAAGACTAAATTAAATTTATGAAAGTGCAAGGATGTGTCAATCAAACCCGCAAAAAAATTTGAAATTTTAATATCTTTTATAAGAAATAAGATTTTTAATTATTTTTATTTAATTTCTATGTGAAATGCTATTAAAATATATAAGTCGTAATATCATACAGAAAATAATAACTTCAAATCTGTGTCCAAGTACCTTTAATATAAGCCTTTACCGTTGCGGAGAGTGCCATATTTGAGAGTCTTTCTCTCAGTCCCACACAGCCCATTGAGGACTTTCATAAGCAAAATTCTTGAAAAAGGGATTAAACTACAAAAACAAGAGAGAGACCTTAAAACCAAATTTGTCAATGAACTACCAAAACAATTAGCGTTCTGTGTACGGACCGCATCCGTCACAAATATTACGGATGCTCTACAACAAGCCAAACTTGGTTAGGCGTATAGATACAGGACGAGCCCCCCCCCCCAACACTATAGCTGCAGACCGTATCGATGAGAAGCCTAGCCGTGGTCGAGATGAACAGCTATTTCAGATGATAAAAACGATTACTGACAGGCTGGACAGACTGGAGGCTCCAATTCGCGACCGTCCAAGAGGGATGCGGAATAACAATCATTACCGCGCGAATGTCCGTACGTGCCACAGTTGTTCTGGTGAAGGACACATTCAACGAGTGTGCAATTGGAACGGTAATGGTGGAAAGAAACCCCATGCGAAATGTCAATTATGCCATCAACAAGGACATATTACGACCGATTGTCAGTAGCACAAGTCTGCATCGCTCAGGAATCGCGCCTCTGATGCGAAAAAAAAAAAACGGACAACGCCCGAGATAAATGCGGCATCTGTCGTGGGCTCTGAAAATTAAACGACAAATGGTGCCGGGAAATGTGACGTTTTACAGCAAGGAAAACATATATTTGCCAGTATATCTGGGTTCCGTCTCGGTCTCTGCACTGCTGGATTCGGGTAGTATAATTAACATAATTTCTTCAAAAATTCTATCAAAGTTTAGGTTCGAAGACAAAAAGTGATCTCAAGCCTTATAAAAATCCTGAAGTGCAATTAGCAAATGGTCAACATGTTATTATTTTAGGTACTGCTAGAACCCCAGATGTGTTTATTCCAGTATTTGTGATTCAGGAATTGTATCACCCAATTATTTTTGGCATCCAGTTTTTAATGTCATTAGAAGTTGTATTAGACTTTCGATAAATGTCTGTATGTATGGATTTTTATTCAAAACTTAAGGTAAGGAATGCATCATGTGTTACTTTACCTCCACATTCAAGTATGATTGTCAAAGCAAAGGTGCCAAATCATGTTCACCTTGGTTTAACAGGTGTTTGTTTACCAAATGATGTTATGATGGATAGAGGTTTGATTGTAGCTAAATCAATTTAGACATAGGGCATATACGGTGCCAGTCAAAATGTTGAATGTTTCAGACAAACATGTAAATATTAGTAGAAACAATGTTATTGCTCATTTTGAGCCATTGCATGATCAAGTTATCTCAAAAATGAATGAAAATAATGATTTACATTTGTGTGTAAATGTTTCTCTAAATAGTAGTGGTAGAGAAAATGATGGAGGTGGCGAGTCCTTGGAAAATTTCATGACAAATTTTACCCTTAATACTGAATTGGACACTCACTAGAAGACAATATTGCAAAATGCACTATGGGCCAACAAAGACTGTTTTGTTACGAGTGACAATCCCGATATTGGCGTAACTAATGTTGTGCAACACACCATTCATTTAAAGCCAAGCGCAATTTCAAAACATCACAAGCCATACAGACTTCCGCCTGAAAAACGGGAAGTGTTGTGATATCAGATGAACTGTTACGTCAAGGCATAATTGTACCTGTTGACGAGAAGGAAGATCTGCCAATTACAAGTCCTATTGTTTTGATTTCGAAGCGCTATAATCCCGCCGAAAAACCGGACAACATTACAAAAGAGTACAGCATGACTCCCTACCGTTTTTGTTGTGAATTCCGATATCTTAATTCACAAAGTCAAGATTTCAGATACAACATTCCGAACTTACGGAATCCTTTTCCGAGCGAACTCCACACTACATCAGCAGTATAGATTTGAGTTCAGGATTTTTTCAGATGTGTATATCCTCTGAATCGACAAAATACAAAGCTTTTAATACTTGTTTCGGGACTTACAAATTCAAGCGTTTGCCAATGGGTTTGAAAACAAGCCCAAACTCCTTTCAGATGTTGATGGACAAAGTTTTTAGCGGCATGACATTCCGTCCAGTTTTGTGTTACATTGATGATGCAATAGTAGCTTCGTCTACATTCGAGGAACATATCAAAGATCTTGAAGAAGTTTTTTGCTCGCCTTAGAAACGCAGGATTTAAGATGAATCCAAAAAAGTGCGCATTTGCTCAATCTTCATGCACATTTCTTGGGCATGTGATATCCAAACATGGAATACTGTAAACGTATTATATTTGGTGTGTATTCTTTTTAGCGCCTTTGGTGGAAAGAAACTTCCGTTAATTCAAGTACAACGCTAAATGTCTTGCACATATACTCATAAGAAAATTAGGAAATGCGCTAAATCAAATCTACGCTAACTTGTTCAAAAGTCAGTTTCCGCGAAATATCGTACACGCCAAATATAATACATTTACAGTAAGTCCCCCATCTGACAAATGCTATTGAACAAGCTACAAGCTATTGAAACGTTACCAGCACCAAAGAATGCTAATGAATTGCGACGTGCTCTTGGACTTTTTAACTGGTTTCGGAAGTTTATACCAAATTATTCCACAGTGGCTAACCCCCTGAATAAACTCCTAAAATCCAACACCAGATACGTTTGGACGGACGAACAAGAATCAGCGTTTCAGGAATTAAAACGTCTTTTACTGCAGAACCCGATACTGGCTTTTCCATGGTTTGACCTTGAATTTAGGCTTGCAATAGACACGTCTAGCAAAAGAATTGGATATATGTTATACCAAAAGCACCCTGATGGAACCCCTCGTGTGGTATGATTTGGGTAAAAAGGTCTAACAAAGTGGCAGAGTTCATATGGACCAACAAAATTAGAACTACTTGGAATGGTTACCGCTATTCTTGACTGTTCGACACATTTAAGTGGGAAACGGTTTACTGTAGAGTGAGACCATCAGGCCTTCAAACCGCTGTTTCAAAAACAACTTCGGGGAGCTATCTATGAACGATGGTTGGCGCTTTTACAACGTTATGATTTCTAAATAGAATATAAACCTGCAGCTCAGATGGTACTTCCTGATGCATTATCGAGAAATATCGAATTTCCATCGCTTTTGGACGCAAGCCCGGATGAGGACGATCCATTTTCCCCTTATGTAAACGACCCGCCAACATCAATCACTTTACCAAATGGACAGTCCCTGAAAACGCTATTAGCGCAAGATCACATGCGATGCAATTTTGTGAATATTGAAAATGTATATGACGCTGATACTGAACACAACATCGATATTCCTCGCTATAATGCAAAGATGCCTCTCCTTGCCAATGACAAACGTGACTGGCCTAAATTCTTTCGCATGCAAATTGACAGAACAACTTTGGACGAGATACGGTCTAGACAAACATTCAGTCCACAGCAACCAGTGGTTCAATTACTACCCACTGTGAGGAATTTAGTATTAATGAGGAAAACAAATCTGATAAACTCCCTGACCATCATTCTCCTCAAGAGGTCACTTCAGGCCACGCTAGTTGTAGTGAATCGGAATTAGACATACCAGCACAGCCACGTCCAGACATAATAAAAGAAATTGGCTTGACCCAGGATTTCATCATTCAGTCACAAAAAAATGATGCCTCTCTATTGCCACTTATCTTGTATCTCACAAATGACCAGTTACCATCATCTCAAAAGGCAGCCCGTGAAATAATGCTGAAGCATACCGACTTTGCAATATTTGATGGTATTCATTCAAAGATAAAGTCTAAGAGAACGAAGACTACCAGATGGTATTATCGCAGGATCTTGTATTAAAAGTGCAAGATGTTTACCACGATTCAGCAATGGGCGGACATGGAGGAATTCAAGACACATAGGATAAAATCAAAGAAAACTTTTACTGTCCGAAACTAGCAACATTTGTTTATGTTAATGTCAAATCTTGCGATTTCTGTCAAAATCGAAAGATGACGCAAAATACAACAAAGTCAAAGATCACCGCATATCAAATGCCTTCATCACCCTTTGAAGTCTGGGAGATTGATTTATATGGACGTTTACCGCCAACATCGGACGATGATAGTTACATTTTCACAGCTATTGATATGTTTTCAAAATATTTGTTTGCAATCCCTATTAGAAACAAAGATGCTTTAACAGTATCTAATGCGCTTTTTCAATTATTTACATTTTTTGGCGTTTGTAATACCCTTATTAGTGACCAGGGCAGCGAATTGTGACAGAATTTACGAGAGAACTGTGTAAAAGTCTACACATCACACAGGAATTCACACCTAGTTTTGTACATCAATGTCTCTGGGCATGTGAACGGACACATTCTACATTAGCCGAGGAATTGACGCCATATATTTCAAACAACAGGAAATCCTGGGAGAAATTCCCACCGGCCGTCGTCTTTGCGATGAACACATCTGTGAATACAACTTTAGGATTTTCACCATATGAGATTTTACATGGCCAACGACCGAAATTTCCTCTTACGAACGTGATACTGAACTTTGAAACTTTACACAAAGGTATACAATCTTATATGAAGAAACACACTGAAAAACTCGCCGTTGTTTGGAGCATTGCAAAAGACAATGCGCAGACGAAAGCGGATAAAATGACAACATTAGCCGATGCAAATGCAAAAGACATAGACATTAAAGAGGGAGATTATGTATACCTTCAAGCGGACTTATGTGGAGGGCTAATTTTATTCAGCGCGTCGGCGCGCCAGCACATCCATCTCATCCAAACTTCACAAAAGCATTTTCTCCCGACATTAAAACACTCGAACGATAGCGATTTTCTTTATAATTTCAGCATTATCGCTTATGTTTAAATCGACATCCCGAGCCCGATTGTAATATTTTGCTCGGTGGATCCAGAAAATTTTCCCTAGGAGGTGGTGGCTCAAATCGCAAAGGGAAGAGAAGCTTTGGTAATTTTACTTTGTCAGTGTAAATAAATTTTGAAATTATCCAAACTTTAACTATAGCATTTAAAAATATTTAGTGCTCTTGTTTTCATAAATTCACCTTATGTATAACACATAGGCGTCGGAACCGCGGGGGGGGGGGGGGGTATGTATGTTACAATGATAGACATCATAAAAGTATTAAACATTGTTGCGTAGGTTTAACCCCCCCCCCTCCTCACTTTCAACAGGCACGTCGCAGTGTAGTCAAAGAAGGGTAAGTGGTAGTGTTTGAGGGAAACAAATGCTACTGAGAAAAGTTCGACAACCCCCCCCCCTCCCCCACTTACACACACACACAAAATGATTTGGATAATAGACCATTTTCCCTTATTTTTGTTTTGCTTGTTAAGATTGTTCAGGGACGATTTTTTCTCTTTCAATTAGCCCTCCCCCCCCTACACACACACATTCAACAAATTAGAATTTAACAGTATTACGCCTTGACCTTAGACTCTAGAGTTTAACTTCCTTTTTAAAGACTTGATTTTCATCGCAATAAAAAAGATTCCTTGAAATTGTTACGTTTTAAAATACTCCCAGTACTACTACACTGAACTACTAAAAATTAACTTGTCTTTATTTGAGGATTGGGAGTAACTTTAGTTACAGAAATGACTTTGCTATTAATAGTCCTTTTAAACAAACTTTTGGTTTGGAAAAACACCTTAATATTAATTCATTGAAAAAATTGAACAAAGAAAAAGTCTTGCACTTTTTGCCGTTTTGGCATATCATTCTAAGGTTATAGTGAAATCAAAACAAACGTGACATTTTTGACTCTGTAAAATCCTGTTATTTTCTTTTTTATTTAATTCTCCAAACCTCCTTATGAAGCATAAATGATCATTTTCTTTTTTATTTAATTCTCCAAACCTCCTTATGAAGCATAAATGATCATAATTTGAAAAGTTGTGAACAAAGTGCAAAACATTGAATTTTATTGAAACCGTCATTAAAAACAATTCCTACCAGTACTTTCAGTACTTTGATTAGTAGAGGAATACCGCTGAAATATCTAGTCCGATGCTAACAAAATTGTGTAAGCGATAAATTTTATGAGCAAAATATGTTGCGCGAGCGCGCTAACGCGCCGAATACAATTAGCCATCTGGAGAGGGACAGAAGTTTCAGAATCGATTTAATGGTCCTTATGTTGTTGAACATTTACCGAGTGCGCATATGGTTGTATTAAGAGATCCAACTGTGAACAAAGTTCTGAACCCCGTGCATCGGGATAGGATTAAAATCGCGTATGTACTTGAGCCTACTCCAGCAAATTACTTTACAGTTACAAAGTGTATTACACCCAAGATCTACAATTCCACGGAAACACAAACTGACCAACACCATAACATAACGCGAAAGTCCGACAGAATTCAACGAAAACCAGCCAGATTCCGTGACAGTGACCATGTGGATCCGAAGGACTTACCAACCTTTTCTGTTTCAAGTGACACAGATGGATTCCACAAAATTAAACATGTTTTAGGAAAACGAAATTCCAAATATTTAGTACAAATTGTGGGTGAACCAGCCGAAAATGCGATTTGGGTTCCGTTGTCGGCTTTAAATGCTACGCCAAAGGTGCTACTAGAGAAACACCGACATCTTACGAACGAACGTACATGTAACTCGCCCTAATGAAGCAAGCAATTTCAGTTGGGGGGGGGGGGGGGCGGCACAACTAAACTTCTTTAGTTTAGAGTCACTACCAAACAATTCCTTGGGAAGCTAAAATGAAAGATTTTTTTTATTGAGGGGGCACAAGTATACAGTAGCTAAGTCTTTTTTTTATAATATTACATTATTTATTTATCGACTTCATAAGGGGGGTGGGCTTATCCCCAACCCCTCAACCCCGTTCCTACATGTATATACAAAAATGTGTACATGATGTATATCTGTTTATATATGTGGATTATAAGAAAGGCTGAAAATATGCATTTATGTAGGGTGGTGCATTTTTCTTAGTGAAGTTCTTTTCTTTGTCTTAAAGTTATACTCCACTATGTCATTGTTTGTTAACCTTGCATTAATCGTCAAAATATAAAATTAGAAGATACACTTTATACTTTTGACCACACACAGATCTAGATTTATTTTGACCGAAGGTCCAATATACATATAAAAACTATAACCGAAATTATAACTTGCTTCATTTGTAAGGAAAAATATATATTCACCATCCTGTTGTGAAAAAAAAGATTGATTCCAGAATACCGACAAAAAGATACCGGACTTCTAAAAGTGTGAATAATATGAAAACGTAGTTGTCACTTAGTTGCCATGGCACCCTTCAAAAGTATGTGCACACATATGCTTATCACAAGTGCTTGTAGACCAGACAACCTCCCCATGCCCACCTCCAATATACATATATACCGGGTCCCAAGATATTCATATTTGTCTTCTTTCATAAATTAACCGTCTAATACATATTTACAATGTATTTCATTTGAACAATCCAAAAATTTACATGGAATTCACTTTTTATTAAAAAAAATCATGCCCGTAGTATCTTAAATCATCTCTAATTTTTTAACTGCAGGTATCGATTTTGTATGTTGTAAATTGTAAATGTTATTAATGAAAGAAAGCCAAAAAAATCAGGGTTGGAGGAGGGGGGTATAGGTCCTATGATGGCATGTTAATATGGAACATATATCTTAAATTATGTCAAAAACACAATCCACTTAACTTCCATTTTTGCGCCGAACCCCCTCCCCCCACCCCCTTGAAAGTTGGGGATATAAATTTCGGTCTGCCCGTTCATCTTATAATTCTGTCCGTCTGTTACACTTTTGTTTCAAGCAATATCTCGAGAAGCCTTTGAGCTTTTACAGTGAAATTAAAAAATAGCTTTGGTTCTGGGATGTGAAGGGGGAAGGGGGGGGGGGTCCTGTCTACTAGCACCCGTGAAAATTATATGAAGATTTTTAAGGTACATGTTTGTAAGAAGAAGCTTTATCAACATATTACGAACGGGCATCCCCCTGGATTTATAATATGGCTCTAATACCTGTGTATTAAAGCCATATTTTTCGCAGCATGAAGTATTTTGAACAAGAATTTCTTTAAAGTTGGTTCTTGCAATTTAGTTTTAAACATAACTCATTACTGTCCCTACCGCCCTTCGCAAAGTACACCCCCCCCCCCCCTTCAACCCCTACTTGATCCGCACATACTATTATTTTTATTTCATGCCACAGAATGACATTTTTTTAATTTTCCTTTCATTTCCCCTTTTTGAACCCCTTTGGTCGTCCATTGAAATGTATTGTAGCGTCACGGTAGCGACTAAGACAAGACGTGGCTTTGAGGTATCTTGTGGGGATTTTATCTATCGAAATCCCAATAAAATTGAAGAATTCAATAATGCAACCGTGAATACAAACAAGAGGCCCACGGGCCTTATAGGTCACCTGAGTATCATGTAACAACTTTCCAACAATTGAATTTAGTTTGTGTTTTAACCAGAGGCCATGAAAATCACGATTTTGAAAGAGGCACTATTGCTTATCATAATTATACACTTAGCAATGCTTACTAGATAGTCACTTAACACCCATAAGTAGATCAGAGTAACTAAGAGAAAAATGCACTTCCGTTCTAAACCATGCAATTGTGCACCCCACCCAACAGGAACCACAGACCCTGGGGCCACATATTTCAAAATTTTATCATCATAAATGTTATTTCATCAAATATGGTTGATTAATACTAATGCGTAGATTTCAAAGCATTCATTTATTTTCAGACTATGTACCCCCCCCCCCATCCCCATACAGCATGAAATTAACCGTTTTGCTAGATGCACCTTTCCTCATCATAAATATATATATATATATACTTAGATCATTGGCATAATACCCAGGAGCAAAGGAAAAGATTTTCAAAGAATTAATGTAATGTAGAGCCCCCCTCTCCTTACACCAAACAGCCAAACCCCTGACATAGGGGCCATGAAATTAACATATTTGGAAGAGGCACTCTTGCTCATTATAACTATGTACTTAGTTAGTTTATTTAATACTCAGGGTCAGAGGAGAAATTTCTTTTAAAAGTAATGCATTTTCACTGAATAATCTATATAGCTCCACCCTAGCACTAGAACCCCTGACCCTGGGGCCAAGAAATTCACAAATTTGGAAGAGACACTCTTGCTCATCATAACTATGTACTTAGTTTATTTAATATCCAGGAGCAGAGAAGAAGATTTTCAGAGATTTAATGCATTTTCACTATATAATCAATAGAGCCCCGCCCTAACACCAGAACCCCTGACCCTGGGGCCATGAAATTCACAAATTTGAAAGAGGCACTCTTGTTCATCATAACTATGTACTTAGTTAGTTTATATAATACTCCAGAGCAGAGAAGATTTTCAGAGATTCAATGCATTTTCACTATATAATCAATAGAGCCCCGACCTAACACTAGAGCCCCTGACCCTGGGGCCAAGAAATTCACAATTTTGGAAGAGGCATTTCTCATCATAACTATGTACTTAGTTTAATACCCAGGAGCAGAGAAGAAGATTTTTAAAGAAATAATGCATTTTCACTCTATAACCTATTTAGCCCCGCCCTAGCACTAGAACCCCTGACCCTGGGGCCATGAATTTCACAATTTTGGTAGAAGACTCAATGCTCATTACATTCATGTCAACAGTTAGCCTGCTTGATGTCCAGGAGTAAAGAAGAAGATTTTTAAAGATTGCACTAATTTTAGTGGTTTTGGCCCCACCCCTCAGGCCCCAGGGGGGCGGGGACCATGAAATTCACAATTTTTTTTCCCTTCACCCATAGATGCTGTATACCAAATTTGGTTGAAATTGGTTCAGTGGTTTCAGAGAAGAAGCTGAAAATGTTCAAATGTTAACACACGACACACGACGGACGACGACGGACGAAAACGGATAGCAATAGGTCACCTGAGTGACTCAGGTGACCTAAAAACTACAATGACTGATCCCGTTTTTGCAATTGGTTACGTTCTCTATTGACACGCGACCGCCACCTAACTTATGACGTTTTTATACAATGTATTAAAATGATTATGAACACTTGATTTAAAAAAAATGTAAAAACAGAAAATCAGTGAAAAAAATGCATGTTACATTTGTGTATAATGTCGATATGTTTTTTTTTGCAGAAAATGTTTGTTTGATACTTTGATCTGTATTAATTTACGGTGTTTCATATTTTGTTGTATGTCATTACGGATGTTTTATTCCACAGGCCT
Organism: Saccostrea cuccullata; assembly: GCF_032062105.1. Taxonomy (NCBI): domain Eukaryota; kingdom Metazoa; phylum Mollusca; class Bivalvia; order Ostreida; family Ostreidae; genus Saccostrea; species Saccostrea cuccullata. The sequence continues at coordinate 1,106 of NW_026928838.1, read as the reverse complement.
TCAGATCGCTTAGAAAAAAATGAGGTGTTGCAAAAAAAAGAAATAAATAAAGGTTTGGAACTCTTTTCATAGGGTATCTACTTTCGCCAATAAAATTCTTTTAAATCAAATGCTTTACAATTTTACTTTCTATCCACATCTATTCAAATATAAATAATCTTCATTACCACTAAAGTTCATTCCGTAATTCCTTATACTTCTCGAGATATTCTGAAATCAATTCCCAAATTGACCTTAATTTTTTTACTCGACATCAGCTTGGGCCTTCACTAATTGTAAAGCGGGAACGACGGGACAAAATTTCCCCGGAATTTATTCTAAACTCAATGAATATTTGCTCACTTGCATTCGAGCTTTATAAGGTTTTTCTTTAATTTGATCATATGATCTTACTAAGTCACAAACAACATTTTAGAGGTCTAATTGTTTTGAAAATCGAAAGGTTTATAATGTATTCCGGGAAAAATTCGTTCTACCATAGCTTTTTTTACATTCATAATCAACATGGCGGTATAGTTGTTGATGTGGACGTTTTCAAATTAATTTTTCGCGAAAGGAATTATTACGGATTTAACATTACAATCTGGAGTAAGAAAACAACTTTAAATTGTTGAAAGATTTTGCAAATGCTATGCAACTCTTCGCTGCACTTCAAACACCGTCTGTTTACATGTGAATGACCAGGGGCCCAAGCTAATATCGAGTAAAAGAAAGTGGGTCATTTTTGAAATTGATTTCAGAATATCTCAAGAAATATATGGAATTTCGGAACGAGAATTGAAAAATGTTTATCTATGAACAGATTTCAATAGAAAGTAGAATTTTAGGGCATTAGAATAAAAAAATATTTTATTAGCGAAATTGGGTATCCAGTGTAAGAGTTCCATACCTTTATTTTTTTTTTACACACAATTTTTTTAAAGCGATCAAAAGGCCTGTGTTTTTTTCCAAAAGGATTACAGCTTACACATGATGTTCAAAACGGTAGAAATGTAAGAGAGGTGTGGAAAGTATACATATACAATGTGTTTTTGTTGAGTTAACCTAGATGTATCATCAACAAGGTTTAAAAATTAATACATAAATCACGATTGTATTGAGAGTGT
>NW_026928837.1:0-36259 GCF_032062105.1 Saccostrea cuccullata | reverse complement strand
GGCGAACACTTTGACACTTCGATAATCTTTGGCGAAAAATTCTACACTGTAAAAAACTTTATTGAAAACTTTGACACTTTGAAAAAAACTTTATTGAAAACATTGACACTTTGAAAAACTTTATCGAAAACTGAAACTTCGATAATCTGTATCAAAAACTTTGAGACTTTGACAGTTTGAAAAAAACTTTTGCGAAAATATTGACACTTTGAAAAACTTTTCCCAAAACTTTAACACTTTGAAAAACTTTGGCGAAATCTTCTACACTTTGAAAAACTTTATCGAAAACTTTGACACTTTGAAAAACTTTATTAAAAACTTTGACACTTTGAAATACTTTATCGAAAACTTTGACGCTTTAATAAACTTTACTAAAAATTTTAACTCTTTGAAAAACTTTATCGAAAATTTTGATACTTTGAAAAACTTTATTAAAAACTTTGACACTTTGAAAATCTTTATCGACACCTTTGACACTTTGGTAGTCTTTGGCGGAAACTTTGACACTTTGAAAAACTTTGGCGGAAACTTTGACACTTTGAAAAACTTTGGCGAAAACTTTGACACATTGATTTACTATAGTTTACTATAGCTAACTATAGTAAAGTATACTTTTTTGTAAGGGAAGCGGCAGGATTTAAATATTCAGTAGCACAAACATCAACGGGTCTTGAGTATTTGAATTCTTATTGTAATTAAGTAATGAAATTATCTGGTCAAAGCTTAGTTGTTAGAATACCTTGAGTGTCTCTTTCTAGTAAAATATTCAAATACGAAATAAATGTGTCAGCATATTTCGTGTCGTTATATAAATGAAGAATAAATTATTAATTGACAATACGTCGTTGATATATCTAAATTTGGACTAAAAAGCAGAATTGGTACTTATGGCAATTCCAACAGATTGTTGGGAGACCTTGTCTCCAAATCCTTTGTTCTTGTATTTCAGCCTTTTTATTATTGTTATTTATGTTCCTTAGTTCTCCTGCCAAACGACTGAGCTTGTTTTTTGATAAACAGGCAAAAGCAATTAACATCATGCTGAAGTGAAATATGTTATTTATTAAAGTAAATGACGGAAAAGTAAAACACAGTTAACAAAATGGGGGTCAGAAAAAGGAGGACTCAAATATAGAGTATTACACATCTTAGTCAAAATATTACACAATCTGACCCCCAGCACCATAATGACATTATAACATGATGTACATAGGCAAAAGGGGGGTCAACCAGACTATAATAATAATTCAAACCCTGTAATCTTTCACAAGGTACAATATACATGCATTTTAAGTTGACCCCCTTATAAACATCATAACTTTGGAAGACATATACAAAATGCTCTAAACTGCTGCCTGTCATCAAAAAAGGTGAGAAAACAAAATAACAAACAGCCAATAACAATACAATTGCGCAGGCATTAAATTGAACACAACTATGTTTCTCTCACCGCCGAGGAAAAACCATATATAAAACGCAACACTGCTTTATGTTGAAAAATCAGGTGGAAACCTGCACATCGAAGCAAAATTGCGAGGTACACAAAATAAATGTCGGACTCATTCCCAGTAACCTAATACATGGAATTGCCATGTATTACAATGTACAAAAAGGTAACTTGTTCACGTAGAACGTGCGGTAGAAAATAAGTACTATAAATCTCTTATAAACCTATTCAAAACTACCAAAAAAGATGGGTAAAACAGAACGACAAAAATGTCAACCGGACTCATTCGCAGTAACCTAATACATGGAATTGCCATTTATTACAAGGTACATTCGCAGTAACCTAATACATGGAATTGCCATTTATTACAAGGTACAAAAAGCTTACTTGTTCACCTAGAACGTGCGGTAGAAAATAAGTACTATAAATCTCTTATAAACCTATTCAAACACTATCAAAAAAGACGGGTAAAACAGAACGACAAATCTTATATAATACTGATGTTTCGGTTGTACAGAAATATTTCTTCTGATACATTCTTAAACTTTTTTTTGGTTTTATTGATCATAAGGGTTTAGATTACATACAGATTAATCATGGTGTTAGGATTAACGATGTAGGTGAATCACTGACGGCCAGTTGCAAAAACCTCCCAGGAACAAGTCTATACACTATCAGGTCTATAATGTAACTGAATATTATTGTTTACAGCAGAGACCTACAGCGAAGGGTCTATGTTTACAGCTGACATAGTTTATGTAAGAGTTTTCGGGATCTCGAGCCCGACATTATTAACTACATATTTTACACCACTGTAGATACACACTGACACTGTTTTTCGATCGTTTACCAAATTTACTTCAATTGACCATATTATTCCCCAGACGACTCCTAGTAATAGAATATCCATGTAAAAGTCACATGTAAATTATTTTGGTCGTCCTGAGTTGTGAACTCCTCAGCATGCTTAATGCCCGGATGTAAACTTTACAAGGCCGATTTCGTAACATAAACTCACTTTACAGACGTTTTTCTGTTAATAACAAGCAGATCGCATCGTCCGAAATCTTCAAGATGGTATCAGAACAAAAGCTGTAGAATTTTCTGTGGGAAATATGGTATAAATTCGAAAAATTCAGCAGTTCAATAAACCATTCTTTCTCTTTTGGTAAACGGATCAATAATGATCACGTGATGGATAAGAGCTTTGCTGATTGGCTGAGCCCATATTTAGATGTAGGAAAAGGGGTAAAATTAGTTCAATAAAAAGAACCAAATAGCTGTTTAGTATAAAGCTATGTACAATACAGACACTGTTATATAATAACATAATAAAATAAGAACATGTCACATAAATGAAATTATTTGCAATAATTACTATTTTACTTGATTTAAGGTATTTTTGAGATATATGTATTATATCAGCAATGTCCAGATTAGCTTAATGTTTGGGTAGAACTATTTGATCTTTTTTTTTAAAAAACACACCGCAGTATGCATTCCTTTTCCCCATTTTATCAAAATCATATATTTTGGATCATTTTCTGGATAATAATTCATCACGTCATATTCGTTCTGAAAAAAAAAATGCGTCCCTTTGCTTAAAATACATTTTAATTCTGCAATCTCTACCTAGTATTGATTTTTCATGTTTGCATTTGAAAACTATGTTGAGACATTTGCAAGGAAAACTATCTGTTTTTTTTACTCATTATCATTAAAGAGCCATAGTGCATTTGATAGTCACATTCGTCTACTCTAGTGGTGATTTTTTTCAATACATTGTTAAACCAAACTTTTTTCATACAATGTTAGTTTATGCATGCCTTAAAGAAAATCACACAAAAATAATATTTAAATCTCATATGATAAATATAAAAATCCTTTGTTTAATATGGGGAATATAGTAAATACTGAGGTATCCCTCTAAAAAATGACAAACTGTAGCAAAAGACCACCCTTAACCAGAAAAACAACTTCTGGATAATTTTATTTGGACACGACTGCACTTCATTACAATTAGACAATTTTGGTCTTCAGATTGAAAATGTTGTAAATACATGTATGTTTTAATTTTTCTTCTCAAATTATTTTAAGATTTAACAATATGTTTTAAATTTATCCATCCGGTGACAATGACTTCGTGGTGAAGTGGTATGATTGCTGGAATGCAGACATAATTATCATAAGTTTGAGCCTCGCACTGTGTGTTTCTTATCTATGCTTTTATTTTGTCTCTCTCTCTCTCTTTGCATTTTTTCTGTTTTCTTTTATCATTTTATAACACATTAATAAATAATATAAGTGATATAAAATACAACATTACAATTTGAAAGTATCTGTGAAAAGAAAAAAAACAGTCCTTAACTATTTAAATGACCCTAAGTCATAGCTGCTAGCTTGTTTTATATTAAAATCTTTCTAAAAATCTCGTTTAGAATAAGAGTATTGAATAAATAAAATGATTGTTATGTGACGAACTTGTAACTATGAAAATATTACACTGGTCCACAAATGATTACATATATGTAGTTTGATCTTAAATTGAAAAGGTACATGTATCTATAAATATAAACAGGTGATTTCCATTTAAATACTTGAGTCGGTCGTGTCGTCGGTAAGGCAGGTATTGCTCTTTTAAAGTGCCCAGATTTGGTGTATTTAAATGTGTGCTATTTTAAAAATTGAAGATAAAGAACAGTAACCGGGTAATTAAACTGATCAATCCAGGAAGCCATCTATCTACAGTCAAATACACTTCGAAACACAGGAAGTGGGATCAAACACAGGTATCATAAACCATCTAAAGCTTGAGACACGATTTTCATGTTATACTAAAACGTTACCGAAGTCAAGCAGGCCAAAGTAAAACTATTTTACAATATTGCTTTACAACTGTGTTGTTTTCTGCAAAATTAAAGATTAATATAAAAATAAGAAACATTTTATCGGTGATTCAAAATTTGACTTAGGTTCAAGTCTGTTTCATGATCCTGAGACCAATTACCTAGAAAGAGTTAGCATCCCCTTAAAATAACACCAGCCCAAAGCCCTATGTTTTGATCATGTGAAGGGAGTACTCAGCAGTCTAACAAATGGTTTAAAACAAAATGCAACCAAACCAGGGATTAGAATTCTATATGAATTATGTATTGTATTTTTGTATTGTATTTTTGTTTGTTGTTTGTTTGTTGATTAACGTCCCTCTTGAGAATTTTCCACTCACATGGAGACGCCACCAATTTCCGGTGGAGAGCTGCTAATTTTGACGGATACTCGGCACTCAGGGTCATTGAGCAGTGATGGTTCTTTTTTTTCGTACCAGCCTCTACTGCGACACAGGACTCTGTTCATAAGGTCTCATCCGACGTACCCGTCTCCACGTGGGAGTCGAACCCGTCACGTAAGGATTAACTCCTTATTACGCGGCTCATGAGCAGAGGATCCATTGCCCCGTGCGGTCGAGTATTCTATTTTAATATCGTTACTCCTTATGAGCGACTTAATGAGAAATCATCGTTTGCCTGGTGTGTAGTTCAGTGAAATTAAGAAAAAAAGAATTGACTTGAATCAATCAAATTTGTGGAATATTTTTTCTTATTTTACAGGCGATAGTTTGGCAAGAACGGATAGTATATATAAGTACAAATATGCGACAACAATGTACTTTTCCACCAAAGACAGGGATAACGATTATAACAGTGCAAACATTGCTAAAAATAATGGAGGGGGTTGGTGGTTCAACGCATTTAAAGGCACCTTCCTAAACGGTCGCTGGGCTACGGCAGGCTGGACCTACCCGTGGTATCCTACAATTACATCCGGGTCATCTGTAACGGAGACCGTGATGATGATCAAACCTCATTAGGTACACTACATTCAATCTTAATAACCAGTATTTAAATCTTAAGTATTACTAGAGTATATATTAAACTATTTGATATTCAAAGAGGAAATTTCTTTAGGAGATATATAAAGTACACTGTATGAATTATGAAGCATATTTTCATTTTCTGCATTTTTATCTTTTAACAGAGGAATGTTTGAAGAATATGAAACAACACTTCATGAATCCGACAGACCAATAGCGATTAAAAAGACACATCTTCATATATGTTAATCCTGAAATAGCTACTCATTTTTTTTAAATTTAAATGAGAGCCTGTTAACTCCTTTGAGTAGTGTTTGTGAATGACGTATTTTATAAAGTCAAAAAGAATGTTTTTAATTTCAATATTTTCTATGCCTTATTGATTCTGTACAAAACGTATATTGTGTGTTGTAATAAAATGAAAAGTAGAAATATTTCGTCATAATTAACAATCTCTGCTACATTGACTTTTTCTTGATTCTAAAATCTTTTAATTTCTATAAAATACTTCATTCTGATTGGTTTAAAAATTCTTTTGATACCTGCATCAATAAAATCTAGACTTCACTTGCACTAAGCAGCCGGAACTACTTTGGCAGTCTCTACATGTACATTCCCCGCTCCAGCTAGGTTACTTCTTGAAGGTTTAATTAAAAAACTTTTACTTAAATAAATATTTTCCTGAATTTTGATACCTGTCCGTTACGTTCCTGACTTATTTTCTACTTTCTTTCTTTCTTTATTATCCCCCTTTGCTAAACAAATCAAATTGTCTGCATAACAAGATTACAGTTTTGGGAAAGATGGAAAGAAATCGGCATACTTTTGTTAAATATTTGGCTTTGAGATACCTGGTATGAACAACAGAATTCTGAAGAAACGTTTTTTTATGCTACCAAAGAGAGGAAAACAGTTAATCTGTAATAAATCTTGGGAAACGAATGATCGACAAAAACAACACTGCATAAATGAGGAGATTCTTTTAATCTTAAGTTCCTACAAACAAATAATGTTGTAGAGAAGATGTAATAATTTAGAGGAAAAATGTTCAAATCAAGATGCTTGCATATCTTTCTAAAATTTTGAAATTTGAATGTTGAATGAAAGAAAAAAATATTGTTATGAACTACCATCTACTTTTAGTTTTAAACAAATCTCAAGTTCGCTTGAAAGAATTTTTTTCTTCGAAAACATACATATCAGAAGAAAAAAACTTAACTGTTGTCAAGGGCGTCAACTCAAAAAATAGATATATTTACCATTTATTATAAATTGACAAAAGTTACTTCCTTTCATCTGTTAACTCAATATACCCCAGAAAGCTTTGAATAAATCAAAGAGTCTTACAAATCTGTTTCTTATATGATTATTTTACTAGAAAAATCTGGTAATAGCAATAAAGCAACAAGTATTCATAATGAATTTGATGCCTTTTACATTTCTATACCATAATGTCCCTTATTTATTTAAGCATTGAATTGTTATTTTTTGAAAGATGCAGTCTCATAACTGCAATGGTGTGTGCAAACAAATTGAGTAACGCGCGTAAGCGCGTTTTGAAAATTTTTTTGCACACATCATTGCAGTTATGAAACTGCATCTTTCAAAAAATAACAATTCAGTGCTTATATTTACATTTTATATCCCTTGCTTGTTTTAATTTTTCCTCAATTTTGATTTTTCTATTTGAAATACCCACCTTATCCTTTATGTAAGTTGCAATTGATAGAAAAGCCTTTAGAACAGCTTAATCCGTAAATCAAAATACTCAGTAGTGCACAATGATAACAGATAACAATAATCAAAGTTTTATTTATTTTTTCAATCTAAAATGATAAACTTTATTTTTTCAACAAAGATATACAAATGAATCGTATAAAAGACATAAATTTTTCGCTTTGGTTAAACACCCTTGACAACAGTTAAGTTTTTTTTCTTCTGATATGTATGTTTTCGAAGAAAAAAATTCTTTCAAGCGAACTTGAGATTTGTTTAAAACTAAAAGTAGATGGTAGTTCATAACAATATTTTTTTCTTTCTAACATTCAAATTTCAAAATTTTAGAAAGATATGCAAGCATCTTGATTTGAACATTTTTCCTCTAAATTATTACATCTTCTCTACAACATTATTTGTTTGTAGGAATTTAAAGACAATGGCGGCAGAGGCAGAATATTCCACTCCTGTTGAAGGAACAAAGAAAACATTAACTATTGTTGTCATTTATGCAAAAGAAGACAAGGACGAGGCAAACACTTTTAAGGAACATTTACAGAATGACATATTACAATCAGAAAGAAACTTCAACGTTGAAATCAAACTGCTTAATGACACTGAAATAAAAAGTTTAGAAAAATCCTCTGAGGAAGCTAAATTTGCATCTCTTCTCCTTACCAAGGCATTCTGTGAAGATTCCTGGCCCAGGGTTTCACAAGAGAATTACATAAGGGCTCTTTTATATGAAAATGAGGGTAAAAGTACCTTAGTACCGATTTTTACAAAAAAGAGAGGAACCGCTGACTTCAGGATTCCAATGAGACTTAACATACTGAAAGGACTAAGATACTGTGATCGAGACGAATTTTACAAAGCATCTATGATAAAATTATTGTTTAACTGAATCTAGGAGTTATTAAGTTGTTTATTTAGGTAAATATATCTAGAACGCTATCAGATATTGTCGTAAACACACGCATTAAATACACTACTATATCTATGTATTCAGTTTTAGTATATAAAAAAAAATGTTACCCTTCCTCTTAATTGTAATTTCTCAAAAGATAAATTGCCATGTTAGAGCAACAAAGAAAACATACAATTTTCATAACTCTAGCTATGGAAATCAAAACAGAAAATCTGAGGAAATATAACTTTAAATTTTATATCTGATACTGGGGTATTGAATTGTACATCTATTCAAGCTCATTATTTTTAACATAAAATAAATTTAACTCAAATGTTTTTATTTCTTATTAGTGTAATTACTCACCTTAAAATGCTTTATTTCTTGAAAAACGTGTACTGTGTTGAAATCTTGAAAAGGTAAACATCACAGGTCGTAGCAAAATCCACCTGGAAGTGAATGAATATGGAAACCATCTGAGATTCAAAATGCTTATAAAAAGTATTCGAATCACCATAGTAAGTGAAAACCAGAAAGCATATTATGTAGAACAATTTATTGAATATTTGAAAGGGTTTTCTTTTCTCTTTTTTTTTTCAAACTGTGTAAAAAATGATGGACCATAAGAAGAAACTTTTTAATATCTTTTTTGCAAAAGTTAAATTTACTAAAAACATTTATTGTCATTGACTATTCCATCAAATAAACTGTGATATACTGTTTGTAAAAAAAAAATTACATTAATTCTATTTTATTGTATTACATACTGAATGATCATCAGCCAGAGGGCTAAAAATAAAACCATACAGATATTATGCTATTATGAGTTTGATATATGTATTTTAAAATATAACGTATGACTCTTTAAAGAGCTAAATATGCTACCTAATTGAGCTACGACATTTGCTTCAAGGTCTTCAAATTTAAAATTTGTCCGTAATGTAGTAAAAAGTAAGTGCTGAGTATAGGCCTAAATTTGTAGCCCTCCAGCATCACAGCAAGTGGCGGCGTTATTGAACATTTTCGGAATCACGTACACCTGACAACGTATTACGGACTGCGGACTTTACAGGTTAGGGAACATTTCAAGAGCGTAATTTAACGAATATACCCAGAGAGCTACGTATTGCATTTCCTTTTAAAATTGATAATTGCAATTCTACTATTCGAATAGAATATTATTATTAATTATTTTTATGAAGATACAATTAACCTCTTGCAAACCTACAAAATTCTAGAGTATTTAAACCTTCTTAACATTATTTCTTAGATAATCATGCATACTGCTTATTGTTTATCTAATCCAAAAGGTTTTTGATCTATGTTTTCTTTGTAAGGATTGTAGTAATAAACTATTAAATCAATCATAATTTATTTTTTATACATTTTCTATGTCATGAAGTACTTTTATTATGTAAGATAATATGTTATAGCCATTTTACTCATGTTCAAATTTTAGCGCCATTATGTCAGTGTATTACGTCACAAATTTTTGGGTACACATAATTATCTTGAGTACTGCACGAGCAGTGACATTCGCTGGAAGGTATCATTCTCTGGTCTGTACTTTTGTTCAATGCATCTCTGGAATTGGGGAAAAACTACTTATTCGTAAATCGTATGTTGACGTATGATGAACGTATGATGAAACGTATGATGAAACGTATGATGAATCGTATGATGTCAGTCATGTGATGATGTATAATAGATTGTATGAGAACTATAACATATGATGAAACCTATGAGCGAATGTTCCTATGAATGAAGTTGAATAAAGACATACGCATTTACAATTTCTCAATCTCTCTTTGGGCATTGAACAGTACATCATTTACGAATAAGTATCAACAGCCATGTGTGATGCAGAAGAAAGTGATACAGAAGAGCAACCAGGACAGAGGCACAGAGTGATGACCTAGAAAGGACTTTTTACCAAATGCAACAAAAGTTAAAGTTTAGAAGACGTTGTGACCAGAAACTGTCCAAAGTAAGTGATAATATAGAACTATTACTGCTGGAAAATCCGAGCAAAGATACAGTTAAAAATGAGTATAAGAAATGGATGCAGATACACGAGGATTTGATTGTGTCACATAAGGAATATCAAGATTTGATGTATTTGACACCATCTGAGAAAATCGAGGATGATGAGAATTTTCAGTCTATAAATAGAAGATTCACAGCTCTAAAAGATTCTGTAGAGGATTGGATCTTGCGACACACAACACCTGACAATAAATCAGTGCGGTCCAAACCCAGTACAAGTTCTTCTTCAAGTCATCTTTCCATGGAAAAGTTAAAAGAACAACAGCGGAAAGCAGAACTCGTTGCCAGAGCCTCAGCATTACCAAAAAGAAAGGAATTGGAAGAAGCTAAACTACAACTGAAACTACAAGAAGAAGAACTTGAAATAAAAACAGAAATAGAAATAACGGATGCGAAAACTAAAATTATCGAAGAAATGGAAAGGAATGTTATGAGGAATTTGGACTTAGAAGAATCTCTTAAAGATCATGCAAGTGACAAACCTGAAACAAAAGAAACTGCAATATTAAATCCATGTGCACCACCATGGGAAGACAGAAGAAAATCTTTATACTCACATGAAACATCTTATATGTGTCAACCACAGAATGCACCTTATGTACATGTTCCTCAGTCTACATTTTTACCTCAGAGTACACCTTACGTACATGTGCCTCAGTATACGTATACATTTCAAAACACTTCACATGAACCGTTACCAAGAAACGTACCTCAAGATACGTACAATGCGTATATTCCTACGCCACCTCAGACGCCAGCTCTTCATGTCAGTTATAACCTTGTGCCGCATTTTGTGTCTTCGCAACCATCTTCTTCAGTGCCAATTCAGACATCGACCAATAGTGATCATGGAATCTTGACCGTTGCGCGAGAACTGAACAAGCCAAGGTCGATTATTCAAACCTTTGATGGAAATCCGATAGATTACAAGAGATTCCTGAGACAGTTCAACACAAGAATTTCTTCAAATACAGACTCCTTTGAAGAACGTTTGAATTACCTGTTGCAATATACTTCAGGTGAAGCACACAAGATTGTATTAGGATATTTACATATGGATGCAGAACATGGATTCAAAGCAGCGTTAGACGAATTTAAGGACAGATATGGGGATGCTGATATATTAGCTCAATCGTATGTGAAAAAGGCACTAGAGTGGCCAGTTATAAAGACTGATGATGCAAAGGCCTTGGACGCTTATGGCATTTTTCTTAAAGAGTGTCAGTTTGCTATCGAAAACGTTGAAGCGGCTAGAGTTTTGGAATATTCAGAAAACTTAAAACTGCTAGTGAAAAAGTTACCATACTACTTACATGAGAAATGGAGAAACGTGGTGTATGACGTTAAAGAAAAACATCAGATCATGAAATTCCAACATCTTGTCTACTTTGTTTATAAAGAGGCGAAGAAAGCTACAGATCCCATCTATGGAAGAGATATTTCAAGCAACACTAAAACAACAACCAAAGGTTTTCAAGATGGACAGCGTAGTCAACCTGGTAAATCAGTAAAGTTTTCCGGGACACACAAAAACTTTGCGATTACTATGAATGAATCATCAAAAAATGTTCAGTCAGGCGCATGGCCAGGATGTGTTTTCTCGGATCCTTGTATATTTTGTAATGGAGGTCATTCACTGGATGTATGTAGAAAGTATGTGAATGTATCCTTGAAAGACAGATATTTATTTCTAAAGTCCAAGGGCTTGTGTTTTGCATGTCTAAGACCCGGACATCTCAAGACTAATTGCAAACAAAAATTGACTTGTGTAGTCATTGTCAAAAACTTAATCCTACTATTCTCCATGTCAATCCACAGAAGAAAGATGACAGCCGAAAGAATTCAAGTGATGGAGATGGCAATGAAGCAACAGCTTTGTCGGTGGCTGCTCATAAGGGGGCTAGAGAAACTGTGAAGCAGGCATTACCCATTGTGCCTGTTAGACTAAAGTCCAAGTACAGTGACAAATATGTGACAACAAATGCCTTTCTAGATTCAGGAAGCAACGCTACGTTTTGTTTAGAGACTCTTGCGCATTCCTTAAACATTGAGGGAAAGAGAACAAAGTTGAACCTCGTTACCATGGGACAAGAAAAAGTCCAAGACACTTACGTCATATCAGATTTGGAAGTAAGTGATATTCACGGAGAAAATACATTTGAACTGCCGCCTGTCTTTACGCAGTCTACATTACCAGTGTCCAGAAAGGACGTGATTTCTCCAGAAGACTTAAAAGAATGGCCACATTTCCATGACATTGACTTGAATGTGATTGAGTGTGATGTAGGACTTTTGATTGGTGTCAATGCACCAAAGGCATTAGAGCCGTGGAATGTTATTCCTATTGCAGAAAATGGTCCCTTTGCAGTGAAAACCTTACTAGGCTGGGTCATCAATGGGCCACTGGAAGTGACTCCAAATGACGACAGTAATTTGTGTGTATCTATCAATCGCATTGACGCAATGAGGCTAGAAGAGCAGATTCGTAACCAGTTTAACGACGACTTCAGTGAGAAGACAATTGATGACATACATGAGCCATCCAGAGATGACAGGAAGTTTCTAGATCTTGTATCAAAGTCTATTTGTTTTGAGGATGGACATTATCAAATCGGACTTCCATTTAAGTCAAATGATGTCAGATTACCAAACAACAAGAAGCAAGCTGAACAACGGTTTTCGTCTCTTGTAAAACGATTCAATCGTGATGAAAACTTTCACAGTGAATATTGTGAGTTTATGAACAAGATTATGAACGAAGGATATGCTGTCAAAGTTCCAATTGAAGATGCAGAGCAAGTAGATGGCAAAGTTTGGTACCTGCCACATCATGGAGTGTATCATTCAAAGAAAAAAAAATTGAGAGTGGTGTTTGATTGTGCAGCTAGATTTCAAGGCACATCATTAAATGATCAACTTTTACCTTGACCAAACTTAACTAGTTCACTTGTGGGTACACTATTGAGATTCAGACGAGAGGAGATTGCAGTGATGGGAGACATAGACAGTATGTTTTACCAAGTTCATGTACCAAAACAAGATGCAAGCTTCCTTAGATTTCTGTGGTGGGAAGATGGAGACACAACTAAGAAGATCGTAGAGTATCAGATGGTAGTACACTTGTTTGGCGCATCATCATCGCCTAGTTGTGCTAATTACGCTCTTAGAAAAACTGCTAGAGATTCTGAAGAACTCTTTGATTCTGAGATCATCAACACTGTGTTTAAGAACTTTTATGTTGATGACTGTCTTAAGTCCGTCAAGACTGTTGATTGTGCTATCGACTTAATTAAGGATATACCAAGACTTCTTACTCGGGGAGGATTTCACATTTCAAAGTGGATAAGCAACAACAGAGATGTCATGATGACAATTCCAATCTCAGAGCGAGCAAAAGAAGTCAAGGGCCTCGACTTAGATTATGATGCACTACCGATTGAAAGAGCCTTAGGAGTTCAGTGGTGAATGTAATCAGATGCATTCCGTTTCAACATAGACGTTAATAAGAAACCCCTTACACGAAGAGGAATCTTATCCATGATAAGTAGTGTTTTTGATCCTTTGGGATTTCTGGCACCGTTCGTGCTGAGAGCAAAGAAAATACTTCAGGAGTTAAGTAGAATTCATCTTGGATGGGATGATACCATACCTGAGAAAATTTCTGACCAGTGGAACAGCTGGTTTTGTGACCTACAGAAGTTTTCAGAATTTAGGATAGACAGATGTGTTAAACCTTTTGGATTTGGAACAGTGTGTTCTGCCCAATTGCACCATTTTTCGGACGCCAGTGAAGTTGGTTATGGGGTTGTGTTTTATCTGCGATTGGAAAATGTGAACAACGATGTCCATTGTTCTTTCATAATGGGAAAGTCGCGTGTGGCTCCTTTGAAGCAAACAAGTATCCCAAGACTAGAACTGACAGCAGCAACAGTTGCCGTGCGTACCGATAAAATGCTAAAAGCAGAATTAGACATTCCTATAGACCAAAGTGTTTTCTGGACAGACAGTATGGCTGTGTTACGTTACATTAGAAATGAAACATCAAGATTTCACACATTTGTAGCTAACAGACTTGCTGTTAATCATGAAGGATCAACACCACAGGAATGGAGATATGTTAATACCAAACTCAATCCTGCAGATTATGCTTCAAGAGGACTTTCAGCAAATGAAATAGTGCAGCAAGGACGCTGGATCCAAGCTCCAGAATTTCTATGGACTTCTGTCGATTGTTGGCCAGAAGTACCTACAGAAAATTTGAATGAAACACTAGATGATCCGGAAGTAAAAAAAGCATCAGTAAGAGCATTAGTAGCTGATATACACAAGGTAGAACCAAGTGTTGACCTGATGGGTGTTGAGAAACTTATCAACCATCATTCTTCTTGGTATACGCTAAGGAAAACCGTAGCATGGATTTTGAAGATCCGCAGCAAATTACTTCATCGTATTCAACGAAATAAACTTATTGACAACCCATCATCTAATGAAAAAGCAGGATCCCTACCAGATGTCTCATTTCGCTTCATGACTTACAGAAAGCTGAAATCGCCATTTTGCGTTATGTACAACATGAAAGATTCTGTGATGAACTGAGTACTCTTGCAGAAGGAAACTCGCATGTGAAGCGAAACAGTTATATACAAAAACTCGACCCAGTTTTGGATAAAGATGGACTTTTGCGGGTAGGAGGACGACTTCAGAGAGCCAATATGCCAATTGAATGTAAACATCCTATTATCTTACCCAAGAACCATCACATTTCGACTTTGATTCTCAGACAAATCCATGAAGACTTGAAACATAGCGGTAGAAACCATATGATGGCAGTTTTGAGGGAGAAATATTGGCTAGTTCATGCAGCTTCAGCAATACGTAAACTTGTCTCAAAGTGCACAATATGTCGTCGTCAAGGATCAAGTGTTGGAGAACAAAAGATGGCCAGTTTACCAGAAGATAGACTGATCCCAGATGAACCACCATTCACCAGAGTAGGTGTAGATTATTTTGGACCATTTATCGTGAAGCAAAAGAGAAGTCATGTGAAACGATATGGAGTTCTATTTACATGTTTGACCAGTCGTGCAGTTCATTTAGAAGTAGCAGCATCTCTGGACACCGACTCATACATCAACGCACTACGTCACTTTATTGCTCGCCGAGGTCAAGTTGTCAGGATGCGATCAGACAATGGTACCAACTTTGTAGGAGCTGAGCGGAAGTTAAGGAGTGCCATCAACGAACTGAATGTGTCTCAGATTGAAGATTCTATGCTACAGAAGAATATTGACTGGAAATTTAATCCACCTGCGGGATCTCACCATCGGGGAGTTTGGGAAAGAATAATCAGATCCGTCAGAAAAACCTTGAATAGTGTACTGAAAGAACAGGTTTTGGATGACGAAGGACTCAATACCTTGATGTGCGAAATCGAGTCTATTTTGAATGGAAGACCCATTACCAAATGTTCAGATCAACATGATGACCTGGAGGCCTTAATACCGAACTACTTACTGATAATGAAAGCAAAACCCAACTTTCCTCCTGGTGTTTTTGTGAAAGAACACAACTATTGTAGACGACGCTGGAAGCAGATTCAGTACATGGCAAACCTTTTCTGGAAACGCTGGACGCGTGAATATCTACCCTTACTTCAAGAGAGACAGAAATGGTGTGAAGAAAAAAGAAACTTCACAGTGGGTGATATCATTCTGGTTGTCGATTCTAATGCTCCGAGGAATTCATGGCCTATAGGAATCATTCAAGAAACTTTACCAGGGGCTCGTAACATAAAACTTGCTAAGTTTTTGACTTAAGTAGGGTCGTAAGTACGGTTTAGGCACAATCTTAGGACCTGTCTAAGTACTGCTTAAGTATGTCTTAAACCGTAACATAAAGAGAACTAAGCTAGGTCTAGCTAAGTCAGACTTATGTTAAAAATATTTCACATGAGTCAACCTATATTTTTTGATTTTATATAGATATATTGCAAAATGTGATTGAGTTAGGGTTTTAATTAATTACATGTTAAAGTTGACGTCCTTATATATCGGTTTAAGTTATGTTAGATTAGATTTCGTATTAAAATTATTATTATGTTATAAACTATTTGGAATATTTGAAAACAAATACTGCACGGTCAGAAAGTGGTGAATTGTGGTTCATTGTAAATGTTCACGACAGTTGTTTTATCACCTGAGGTGTTTTCAGTTTACCTCTTGTAACTCTTTTGTTTTGATAAATGTTCACTTACCCTGTTATTATCGCAGACAAGAAAAATAACCGACCGCCTATTCACTTGAAATTGAAACTCTAAAAAGTTCGATACATTTTGAATCCCCGCTATGTATAATGCCATGCATGTCAGAAGCAAAAACTGCAGAAGTTTAATGATATACACATGTACACTTATAATCAAGGCTACAAAACAAAAATTGGGATATTTCTATAACCGAAGTCCTACTAATTTCAGACGTATCCCTAAAATTAAATTTTGTATTTACATGTATGCTAGCCCAGTGCTGTGCTGTGAGTGAAATTGGGATCAGTGATCACACCACCCCCCTCCCAACGACAAAATAAAATTCTTAAATCAGCGTCAAATATAGATAATTATTTTCTTTAATGCATAATATGAATAGAGGAAACTTTAAACATCGAAAGTCAACATTAAATAATTCTAAAAATATGTACAAGAAAGTTAAGATATACTTAAGTCACCTCTACCGGCCGCCTAAGTTTTGCTAAGATTGCCAAAGCTAAGTACGCTTCCAGTTACGGTCTTAAGTTTTAGACTGTACTTAAGTCCTACTTAAGCACGGTCTAAGACTTAAGTAGCCTTTATGTTACGACCCCCTGATGACAAAGGTTTTGTGCGTCAAGTCAGAGTTAAAACTTCAACGAACAGTTTAATACGTCCTGTAGATAAATTGTGTCTTATTCTAGAAATGGATAAATTTCTGCAGAATTTGTATATTTTTTGGACTCTGTTAGGATTATTTTGGAATTTTGTACATTTATGCAGGTATCATGATTTGACAATATTTGTTCTACATGGTAAATTTTTGTCATAGATTTTTTATCAAAACATTGTATGAAAATTGTTTTGAATTCAGCTTTTTGGAAGTAATTGTGTCACTTTGTCCACAATTAGGGGGCTGGGTTGTTATAGCCATTTTACTCATGTTCAAATTTTAGCGCCATTATGTCAGTGTATTACGTCATAAATTTTTGGGTACACATAATATTCTTGAGTACTGCACGAGCAGTGACATTCGCTGGAAGGTATCATTCTCTGGTCTGTACTTTTGTTCAATGCATCTCTGGAAGTGGGGAAAAACTACTTATTCGTAAATTGTATGTTAACGTATGATGAACGTATGATGAAACGTATGATGAATCGTATGATGTCAGTCATGTGATGATGTATTATGGATTGTATGAGAACTTTGACATATGATGAAACCTATGAGCGAATGTTCCTATGAATGAAGTTGAATAAAGACATACGCATTTACAATTTCTCAATCTCTCTCTGGGCATTGAACAGTACATAATATGTGCCTGTTTCGGATTAAGCAGCTTTAAGAAAGACCGAAAACGCATTTCTATACATTCCCTGAAAGCGGTCTTTTGTTCGAAAGTCCTCAGTCCGTAGTACGGTGTCAGGTGTATGAGATTCCGAAAATGTTCATTAAACAACAGACAAACGATAGAAAATCAATATCAGAAACGCGGAACGATAGTATCGTTCTGTCGCTAACATGAATCAGCAATACAAATCAATAACAAACAGCTAACGCGTATTTTTCAAATTTATATTATGTCATTTTTCATCAAACATAACTTTTTGGGGAAAAAACAGAAACTAGAAATCTCTGAAATATTTGTAAAACTTGTTATCACTATCAAAGTAACGGAAACATATTTTCAAATCATCCCTCATGAAAAAATATTCTTTTTTTTTTACAAGAATCAAAAATTGTTATTCAATAGTTTCAGACCAAAACTTTCCTTGTTTCACGACAGAGAACATGTGATTACAGAAAACAACATAAAATCGTCAGTTGACGTATACTCAGTAACCCATTTCAAATTAGAGCCGAAGGCTCAAGTGAGCTTTTCTGATCAAAATTTGTCCGCTGTCTGTCATCGTCGTTGATGTTGGCGTCGTTGTCGTAAACTTTTCACATTTTCATCTTCTCAAGAACCACAGGGCCAATTTCAACCAAACTTGCCACAAAGTATCCTTGGGTGAAGGGAATTTAAGTTTCTTCAAAGGAAGGGTCACGTTCTCTTCCAAGGGGAGATAATTATGAATTAAAGGAAAATGGTATCTTTTTAAAAAGATGAAAGTCATGTGGAAGCATCCTCAGGTAGGGTAGATTCAAGTTTGTTCAAATCATGACCCCTGGGGGTAAGGCGGATCCACAATGAAGGATAAAAGTTTTGCATACGAATATAATGGAAAAAACTCTTCTCCAGAACAGAAAAGTTTTTTTTAGTCAAATTGACATATTAGCATCTGCAAGTAGTGAAAATTTAAATTTAATCAAATAATTGTCCCGCGGGGATTAAAGGGATTACAATCGGAGATCAAGAAATATTTTGAAAAATGTTTAAAAATCTTCTTTTCAAGTATGGCAAAATTACACATGCATACTTAATTGATATAGTGACATTCTCAAGTAATAGAAAATTCACCACCTCCCCCAACAAATATACTTTTCATTCTGAGCTGATTTGTGTTTTTAACTAGCTTATGTGCTCAGGTGAGCAATAAGACCCACTCTTGTGTTAAAATAATCAATTTTTGTTTTTTAAATAATGAACTCTGTTTTGCTTCAAATAAGACACAATCGCTAAATTCCATTTATTTTGAAATGGTCGAGAGTAAGTATGCGTAGCTCTTTGTTCTTGCCATATTATTTAACAATTAAAGGTTTTTAAGGCTCTTAAAGAGAGAACTAAAGTGTTCATAATATACTAGTACAACAAATAAATAAGGATTTTTCTTTCTCTGAAAATAAAAAAAAAAAACTGGAATATTGTTTATTGAATAAAATTGCATGTTCTCTTTAGGGTCTTGTTTCGTCTCCATATTTGCTAATGCTCACGAAATTGCATAGACCTTTTCAATCAAAATTAATTAATCAGATTTCCTGGTTAAATGTATGCGTATTTAAATCTGTTGTTCTTTTCCAAAAAGTGCATCCTCGGGATATTTAAACATGTATAAAAGAGAACTTCATCCAAAGCTTTGAGTCAGTTTCCAGTAAAAGAACCAAGATAAGGTAAATGCAATACCGAAAACTTGATTGTAGAATAGAAATTTTAGTATAGCCAGGGTAGAAAAATTATATTGTATATTCTAAATAATATTATTATAATATCATTTGTTTCTTGAAAAGAAATATCCTATCGATATTTTAAAAGCTGAAATTGGATGTAACTTAGCAAAATGTTTGAACGATTTGATTTAAGAAAATTCTTGACATGTGATTCATTTGAAAATGTCTTCAAGATGTTTGACAAGAAAGTTTGTTTGACAGAAAATTATAATTATGCTTATTTTTAGAGCTAAATTTACTCGAAAGTTGTTTGTATCTGTCGACAAGAAGATAAAGATTCTTAATACAAGCATATTATTGTGTTCTTTCTGAAAGATATTAATTTAGTCCATCTGTTTTTCTCTGCTCTCTATTCAAAAAAGTCACATTGCAGAATATATTTGATAAACTAGAAATTGAAAATGAACATTTCATTTCTTTTCATTTGAATTTTATTTACCAATATAAATCATAACATTTTCCAATCATATATACCTTTAATTCCAGAAAATAAACATTTCATTTCAGAAAATAAAAAAATGGCTGCTGGAAAGATAATCTTAGGTGCATCAGCCATGATTTTCCTGCTTCTTGTATCGAATTGTCCACAGACTGAAGGAGGATTGATCGGAGACTGCTTTGACACTTGGAGTAGTTGTACTCGATGGAGCTATTTTCTCACTGGAAAACTATGGCCCTCCTGTCCACAGCGCTGCAGATGTCTTGGCTACAATACCGGAAGTTGTATAAAGAGGAATTCAAAATGTCCTCTGAGAAAGAAAGCATATCGTTGTGAATGTACAGGAAGGAGAATCGGTCCTAAACCAAGCAAGTGTTGGTTTGAGAAAAAATAAAGAGAAGCAGCTAAAACACCAGTAGTCCATGATGCAACAAGATTACTATTGTTCTTGAAAATAAAAATTATAATGTAATTTTTTTATCACTTTTCTATTAGAAAACTGTTATGGAAAGACATTGAGAACAAATCAGAATAAGTAATTTAAGCATGGGAAGGTGCGTACTAGAAGATGTTTTAGGACAACAATTTTTTCAAATATTTATGTTTTATGACCTGAAAATACAATTTTACTCTGAATCTGGATCTTACTTCATGTACTTGTAGAGTATATCGAGGCCAAATAATGAACGAGCATAAAACAAAACTTTGACTAAAGTTCAACTCGTGAACATAAATAATCTACTCCGAATTCATTTTCATCCGTGGTGGGTCAATGTTCGTGAACAAGCAAAATTTTATTGTTTTATGGGGATTCTACTTCGTTGGTAACTTGTATATTCATAAGATTTATTTAATGTTTGTATTGACAATATAAATTCATGTATTCAGGGAATATAAATTAGTACTATTTTTTGTATTTGTTTGACCGTGAAATTCTCCGAGCTTATCAATACATAACGGTTAATTTAAGGAATCACTGTCTAGTTAGTATAGTATGCCAGGGCATCAACAATAGTGGGAAACAAAGGCTTTGCCTGTTATGCATAAATCATCCCACGTTTCACTCTATCGTTGATGTCCCTGGCATACTATACTAACTAGACAGTGTTTCCTTATATTTACATTTCATTGTGAAATGAAATAAAATTGTAGACTTAGATTTTAAAAATGTAATCTAATAGATTCAAACACGAGGCCTCCGATGTCAATTTCAAAAGTACTCGCCCACCGACGTCAAACACAAAGACAGCCGCACAAGATTTATAATTATTATGCATATTTGGCCCACTTAGCGTAAAAAAACAAGACGCGAACGAAATTTACATGCATGCATATTAGACTTCCTAAGCTAATGACTATCTATTTGCCTAAATTACATTCCAGTAGAATTATCAAGAAATCAAGTCCACTTACTTTCGAAGAGTTATCACCGGTCACGGCAGCCTGGTGGTAGAGAGTTCGCTTCGTGATCGGAAGGCCCGATCTCGATTCTCGTTCGCGGTGCTGCGTCATTCCTGAGACGTTAACAAAGGTAATGACTGTTGCTTCGCCAAGCGCTCGGCACTAGAAGCAAAAGTCACGGGTCTTTCGGATATGACCTTAAAAAACGTAGGTCACGTGTAACGGTAGGCGCTGGCACGATAAAGAATCCTCACTGCTCAATGGCCTCGAGTGCAGAGTACAGG
Organism: Saccostrea cuccullata; assembly: GCF_032062105.1. Taxonomy (NCBI): domain Eukaryota; kingdom Metazoa; phylum Mollusca; class Bivalvia; order Ostreida; family Ostreidae; genus Saccostrea; species Saccostrea cuccullata. The sequence goes on along the minus strand of NW_026928837.1, from coordinate 14,798 downwards.
ACAATCTGAAAAAAAAATCTCGAGAGGGGCGTTAAACAATATTTACAATCAATCAATCAATCAATCAATCGAAGAGTTATCACAGAATAATTTAATTTTGTTTGTATTCTCGCCTCTCATTGGTTGATTTCAAATAAGGAAAGCAAATTATTTTGTACATTCTGGTTTGGTATAGGGACACACCCCTTTGACAACCTGCTTAATCATCTTATCCATGCAATCCCCTCGTTTCCAGTCCTCGGAATCAATGGGAAATTACAGATTTAATAAAAGTACCATTAACTTCAAACAGTTACTCGATCTCACCTCATGTTAACAAGCATCATGGCTGCTAGATCTATGTATCAGTTATTACCTCCCCTCGCTTCCGATCACTTCCATTACTACAGTTGTATTATTGCACGGTAAATTTGAACGCATAAAAAGCAACACAATTTTACATCCAAAGTTGATTAGTTATTTTAAAATGAAATTATAAGAAATGACTATTATTCTTGGAGTGGAAGCGTGAACATATTTAAACCTCTGTAGCTTTATTAAGAAAAGTTAAGAATCAGTACGTTTACTATATCTTAATATTTATTTACATTGACAATCATTTCACGAAGCATTTATTGTCTTTGAAATTTTTTTTTTATGTGTGCAGTGATTCAATGCCAGAAATATAGCATCGCATCCAACCTTGCCAAAAACCGTTTATGTAACAGATGATTACTGAGTTTTTAGTTTTAGCGCAGACTTTTGGAGGCAGATTAGAAATTGATTTTAAATTGAGCTCCCTTCCTTCCCTTGGTTGTAATATAATAACATGAAATCAAATATTTCCAGTAGAAAAAATACAATGAAATTTTGTTCAAAGCTATATATACACATGAAAATTATTTTGATATAATAATTGATAATACTTTTATCAGAATAGTTTCATGACTGAAATGTATCCACCAAACAGGATTAGTTGAGGAAAACCAAGCTGTTGCAAACGAAAAAATTAAATTCAGTAACGTATTTGTGAAACTAGATAAAAGTGGTATTTTCAATATTTATCAATTTTTGAGAAACATGCATCACAAGTGATCAGCTTGCATCAATAAATAGTAACTAAATTACTAGTACGTCGTCCGTTTTTCTTTCCAAACATTCTTATTTTTTTTTTTAGATCGACTTTGTATTATGCTTGGAAATTATAAAACAAGATAAGATTTCGTTTAAATATATTTATGAATAGAAGGAATGAAAAAAAAATGTTTTGTTCCCAAAGTAATAGTACATTTTTTATAAATCATCTTAAAATTACGTCTTCTTTACTTTATGTCCATATTCAATTATGAAATCACATGGCATCCTACCGACCGGTTACACCCGCCGTGTGCTCCTAGTCATGATCGGAAAATAACTGAAAAATTCGTCGTCAATTCAGTGTATAAACTGGAGGTACTGTGAGCAATAAACTCACTAAATGATACCCCCTCCCATATGAATATAATGGCACTGTCCAAGTTTTGCTATGGGAAACACAAAATATGTGTGGGATCAAAAAATAAAAAAGAAGATGCACAATGGAATTCTGTAAGAAAGATTCTTTCACAGTCTCATCAAATTTCATTCAGTGGTATAAGAGGAGTTGCGGATAAGCGTAACAGGTGGACGGACGGTGGAACGAACAGACAGACGGACGGATATCCTGATTACTAAATACCCTCCCACTTTTCAAGCAGGGGGTATAATAATGGACTTACAATAAGTACGAAAAACGTCACGCAGCATTTTACTGCATGTCATCGTCAACTTCTTTGCATATAGAATTCCATCAGTCTGTATGCTGTTTTAGAAATTAATGGCAACACTTGCAGCTAAAAGTATTATTTAATAACTTTTTGAACTTAAAATCTTTTTGAATATATCAAGACTTCCTAATAAAGGTGGAATACAACAACAACTTTTTATTTTATAGATCTTTGGGTCATCCTTTTTAAACGATGATTTCAGCATTGAAAGGCCGACATTAGCTCTTTTAAATTCTTTGATATTAATTTTGTATTTTTTCAAAGAAAATGAAAATATATATATATTTATGTCCAAATAAGTTCTTTTCGAGTTAAAAGATTGATGTAAATGAATGCATCATATGAATATCTTATAAATTAAGTAAAGGAAGGGCGATTACACATTTTAAATTTTTTTTATAGAAAATTATTCATGAAAATAAAACACATTATTTGTGAATATTTTTTAAACCTATGGTAAAAACACCATAAAACTAGTCACAACATGTTTGTCAATCACATTTGACAGAGAATTTGAAACGAAATTGAGAAACTTTGGAGAAATAATTTTTTTAGTGTTTGGACGTAACCCGATCGAAATTAAACTGGTCTGATCAAAATTAACAGAAAATGAATAAAACTCTAGTTTATTGTTTCTTCAAGTATTTACAATGAAGAAATCCATTTTATTGTCAGCTTGAATAAGTTTTAGCCCTTAATAATACACCTTATCAGACTAGTGTATTTGGACAAATGTAATTTATCGATTTAATTTTCATCGGGACTGGCCAAAATAAAAAAAAATAATTTCTCTAAAATTTGGCTATTTTGTTTCAATTTCTTTTATAAATAAGATTAATGAACATTTTCTCCCGAGTTGTGACTGGTTTTAAGAAGATTTTAGCCACAAGTTGAAAAAAAAATTCAAAAATTATATGTTTTATTTTTCATCAATATTTTTTGTATTTATAAAAATTTGATATTTATACGGCTTTTCTTTATATATCTTATTTGGTATTCATGTGATGCACTCATTTAAAGCAATTTTTTTTTTCAAGAAAGCATCTAATTTGGATGTAAATAATATTTTTAATTTTCTTTGAAAAAATACAAAAAAAACATCAGATGAAATAATTAAGGGCTAATGTTGGCCTTTCAATGCTGAAACCATTGTTTAAAAAAGTTGACTCAAAGATTTATAAAATAAAAAGTTGTTATGGCATTCCTCCTTAAGCACGATTTTATCTAAATTTTAATCTTTATGACGTTTATTCTCTTTGCTCCAATTACAGCCAAGGTAACTCATTTCGGCAGATCGCTTACTTCTTGAAGGTCGTACACCCCTACTAATGTTATTGTGATTTAAATTCATGACACGTGGTTTAGGTTGCTCTATTCAAAGGTTATAGGGTAGAACCGGTTTTATAAATAAAATCGGCAGTAAACATGATATTGCTATAGCCTGTTTCTTTTTAAAAACATGTCCTGTAATAAATATTTCCAGACCTTTGTGAAAGACTTTCATGACTTTCAACAGAAAAAGGGTGACTTAAGGAGGGGTGTTAAAATAACAATATATCTTACACTTTTCGGCGAAAATTAAAACTCACAAGTGACCGATTCCCGAGTAAAAAATGTGCATTATCATCTACACTGACAAACCTTTGTTTGCCTTATATGGATATTGTTATAAATGCGCACAGAGGATCTAACCACGGGCAAATGACCAATCGTTGGATGAATAGCAACGTTTACGCCAAATACATGTTTACATTTTACTTCGAACACGTAGTTCAGGTCAATCTACGATCATGTTTATGGACTGCAAAATAATAATAGATAAGAAAGTATGAAAAATGTTACAGGCGTTTTTAATTCGTTGTTAAATGGAAAATAAATGTTTAATAAAATGTAGTTTGTGTCTCGTTCAGAACACCAGCGCTTCAAAAGTAAGGAAAACGAGCAGCATCTCTTATGCATTTAAATGAACAAAACATTGTTTACGTTCGTGATCACGTGTTCGGCCAGGGAATCCACCTGGCAACTGCATTCACCGATAGTACAACAAAGGATCTAATACAGACGCAAATTCAGCTTTTACAGTATGACTTTCAGGAACCTAGACTTCAGCCGTTTATTTATCAAATGATTTGTTTGTAATTATGAGCATGAAAATAATATTTTAAAAAATGCTTTTCATTTACCATAAGATTTTACTTTCTTCAGTATTCGTAGTAACCCATAATGCAATACTCATTCAGCTGATTGGTCAGTTAAAATCATGCTGGTGCCTCATTTGCTATTCTAACGCCAAAAAATATAGTCCCGGTTCCCATGCAAAAATATTTGCCAAAAATGAAATTTTAATTCATGACTGCAGAAAATTGTATTATAGAGAATAAGTTTGAATGAATGTAAAAGAGATCGATTGATTGAAGTACATTTCTACAGACATTATCAGCTGATTCTAGGGTGGTGAACACTGAAACGCAACATAATTTTTCTGATTACCATGCCTCCACATGCTAGTCACTTCCTAGCCAAATTTCCTTGAATAATTTACCCTATCTCGCTGAAGTCTCGCTAACTCTCGCCAGAGCCACTGCCAGAGCTACTCTGAACTCATCGGGTTTTATAATTTGCAGAACACAGAAAAATAAAAGGTTCCGAACACATTAGTAGGGGTGCGTAGGTTTAAGTTCTACGATGGTCGATATGAGCCGTCAAATTACAAGAGTAGTTCTCATATGTACGCAGAATCAATGGCAAAACGCATGAAGTAGTAACATAAATTTGTACATGTACAAATCTTGAGACAAAATACACTCGAGACTGCTTAACATTCCTTAGATTAATTGTAAGATTATCTGTAAACTTAGAAGGGATAAAATCAAATACTACTACTTCATGCGTTTTGCGATTGATTACATAATATAGCTACTCTTACTTGTATTTTGACGGCTCATATAGGCCACCGTAGAGTTCCGACCGCGATTTACTTTCACTAAGCGCTCGGTACTGTGAGGTGAAAGTTGCGGGTCTTTGGGATAAAACCTTCAGAACCAAGACCCCGTGCCAGGGCAGACGTTGGCACGATAAAGGCTCTTCACTGCCCAATAGCTTTGAGTACCTAATTAAGGCCATAATTTTAAGCCCTTCTCCAGTCTATGGTAACGTCTCTATATGATTGAAAGTTCTCAAACGAGCCTAAAATAACTAGCAATTCATCAATTTAAACTCAAAATCCTGACTCATTAAGATAAATGAAATAAGCCATCTCAAAAGTTCGGGACGGAATGTATAATTCGAGAGTACATCAAATCTTTAAAAAATAGACCTCAAAACATCACAAGTAAGATTAGTGGAGTTATAAATAAAAAAAATTGCTTGGTTTTAGTGAATAAGTATCTTCTAAGTTGGTATTTGTGACCGTTAATGCTGAGTTTTACCGGCGACGCGTAAGCGGAGCCGGTCAAACAGATGTTTTCGGCCGTTAAAATGTAATAATTTGAGTTTGATAATACATGTATATTATCATTTCAAACAAAGAAACATAGTGGGTTCCAGTAAATGTTCAACCAAGTCTCTTTCTTTACTCCTCACTAAGATATTAACAGTAGTGAAGGAGAAACTGTTCAACAATATATTCAAGAAGTGGTGTAAATAAGATGTGTATAATTGAAAATTCTAAGGAACTCTTGGACAATTTGAAATCACACTATTTTACCAAAATCAACAGCTTAAAAATTCCCAATTTTTGACATCAAAAAGATATTGAGTTTCTGATCGACAGTATATATATGTGATTTGCAGACCAGGGGCCCGTTTCACAAATCTTTCTTATGACTAAGATCTGTCTTAAGACCGAAAATTATCGTAAGATTTCGCCGTAGCCGTTTCACAAAACTGTCATATCTTATGATTAGCGTAAGATCTATCATAATCTTAAGACAACTAGATACATGTCTTAAGTCTAAAGTGAAACTTGTGACAGTATGTATTTTGGCTAAAAACCGAAGGATATTTAAAGAAAAGGGTTTTTAGAGAAAGAACAATCCTTTGAACTATATCCGGCCAGTTAGAACAATGACACCCCCCCCCCCCCCCCCTAAAATGCCAAAAAAAATATACGATTGAAAAACTAAAATGTACTTACTTTATGTATTTCCACTTTATTTATTTCAAGACATTTTCTCTAATTGTGCCCCCTCCAAACTGATTTGCACCCCCAAAAACCCCAGATGCTTCTTTGGACTAGTGTATTTTTATGGATTTGATAAGTCCATGATTTTACTTTAATTTATTTTGTTACATTGTGGCAGACAATATATAAAATTTGTATGTTTTATATGTTTATAACTGTGGTGATTTAATTTCAAATTAAACATTTTTTTAAGTCGTGCAAAAAGATGAGGTATCCTTATTAATCTACATTAATGTGTATGACAATTCAATATGCTGTAATATTTGATGCTATATGTACTTGCTTTCTTTATGCTTTTTCTTAATAATATTGAAACCCTAAAATTTTGAATGGAATTTTTTTCTTTTGTTTCTATACTTCATCTGTTAGCATTGTTATTTTGTTTCAGTAGTTGAAAGTTGAAGCGTATTAAAGACTGAAAAAAAAATACGAGTAAGACTTAAATTCTACCACACTTTCTTTTTTATTTGATAAAAATATTTTTCTAAATAATTGAATCAAATTTATTCATAAAATATTTCTGAAATGTAATAAAAAAATAAGATTTTTTGCAGCTAAAATAATGGTGTAGAATGGGGGGGGGGGGTGCTCTTAGTTGTAAGATTTTTTGTGAAAAGGGCTACTGCATCGAATAAATTTTATGAACGAACTTTGAACACAATTTGGTGTTTCAGATGGATTAATTGAAAAAAAAATTTCATTACTTGCAAGGCTTCAGATACAGTAGTAGTTTAAATTAAAAGTTATCACATGCATTTTGTCAAAAACTTCTATTTCCCGAGCAAAAAGACATTAATTTTAACAAATTTTATTAATTTATTATGATGAAATTAACTCAAATTTAATTTTGATGACCCCCTCCCCTTCCCAACACACACATAAAGAACATTACCTTTAATTGATGCGATTATCTTTTTAAGGGTTTATCTGCAAAAGAAACTATATGAGACACATTATTTCAATACTCCAAAGAAAATTTAAGAAAGACCCCGTGAAAACATTCTGATTTCTAAACCAGTTTCTAAATACTTAAACATTTGAAATAGGAAAATTATTTTTCTTCCCAAAAAGGATTATATAAGGAAAACTACCCCTGTTTGTTTGAAGAAATGCCTGGTAACGTACCTCAATTTTTTCTGAGTAAACATGTTTAAGTAGCAATGCTTCAATGACAAAATCTTTGAAAAATCCATCTATTATTTAGGAACGTCTCCTCTGTCCTTAATGCATTAATGTCGCTTTTTATTCGGGATCCTCAATTTTTAAAACATTACCTATATTTGTGTATTTAACTTCCGTGGACATCAAATACGTATACGATCACGACTTATCCCCGTGAGAGGGTTGACCTGTAAGTATAACACAACATTCCACGGGTCAACATCCAGACCGCTGATAAAAGTACACAGTCGTTATCTACGCTGTATGGCGGGCCAGGCAGGCAGTTATTGTCATTCGTAGGTTTATATTTAAATACGATCTTCTATCTGTGTTGTCCTTTCTTAAAACTATGTATTGAGCAAACTCCCATATCAATTTATAAAGTTGCCTGTAAGTGTCTAGACTTTTTGGAAAACTGTCCATTCTGTTAAAGAATGACCAGTTCGTTTTCCATAGAGGAAAGACGGCTAAAACAAAAAAGGTATCGACAACCCTTAAACAGGCAACCCATCTTCATTTCTCATTCTGAATGAAATGTATTTCTATTTGATTTATACAAAGTTATCCTCAAAACTGATATATTAAATGCGCTTTTACTAAGTGAAATATCTTAGCAATATTTTGTGCAGTTTTAAACGTAAGACAAAGTGAATTTAATATTTTATGTCTCTTTCCTGCCCCCTTATAAATGAACATGGACATTCGGGATAAAATGTGCTGAAATTTTGGATAATTTACGAAGTGCATGCTACATTTCTATTCGTTTTATGATGCAATAAAATCATAACAAAATGAGTCGAGGTGTTTTAAAGGCAAGGAATTTACATAATTTTGATTGTGCATGGAGGAGGCAAAATATGTCTGCTACTCAAGCAGACCATGTTTCAGACAGCTGGTGTTTGCAATTTAGACCTTCTACAGATTTGACACAGCCAACGAGCTTTGAAATGAACGAAGCAATCCAATTGGCTAAAAATGTAAACATTCTACCGACATTTTTCGATCGTGTATCCAAACCCAAACTGCTTTACAAAGGAACATATGTGAATTTGAATCACCAAGGATCCTTTAATAAAGACCAAAATCCGGATACCCCTTATGCGCATGTGCTGCTTCAGGTTCATGAGACACATAGGACCGGAATGGACACATTGTTAGGAATTGTGCTAATGCCACGTGGACATTTACTTCCGGTTTCTCTCGTTCGGGAAGCGTTTCTGGGAAGCTTGCTACAGAGGACGGAAGCTTGGATTGTTAAGTGAAAAAAATACTTCGGAATCCCTTTAGTGTTTATACCTATATTTAGCCCTGGTGCTGAACCACGCGACCCAATATCAAATTTCAGAGAAACCATAGATTATAATTCACTAAACTAGGGTGTTATTGCAGGCCGGCCGTTCTATATTTAGAGACGTTTCATGTGAGAAATAAGGGCATTTTTCTTTAAGCTGGGGAGATTTTGAGATATGTATTAGAACATATTTCATGCACTGTCTTTAATGGGTCATAATTCAAATGTGCATCATTTTTCATTAAATAAGTATTATTTATTTCTTGGGGGTGGGGGGATTTTATTGTTACTTTTGTTACTTTGTGAAAAATTATTTCCATTAAACAGTTTTACATGTACATGTTGTTTATTTTCTCTTTCAATTCTGTTCATGATAAAAACGTTCAAATAATGAATAAAATCTATTAGTTAATCAAATTATCTAGTCAACGATATCAGAATATTAAAATAAATAAATTATTACAAAGAAAGAAGTGCTCGATTTATTCGATTGATTATAATTCTATATCTAAAGGTGTCTGCAAAAGTCCTTCCCATTAAGGTACATGTACTTGTAATCCAATCCATATACCATATCATGTTAATAAACATTGGTATCTATCATTCATGCATATGTGAAGTATGAAAGCCATAGCCTAACTGTCCAAACATTTTGGCACGCTGAATTTTTTTAAAAAGTAGATCAAACTCCAAGATCAAAGGGTAAGGTTGTTGATATCCAATGAAAGGTCTTGTCACAAGGATTACATATGTGAAGTATAAAAGCCCTAGCCTCAGCCCTTCAAAAGTCATGGACAATATTTGTTTTTAAAAAGTAGGTCAGACTCTGAGGTCAAGGTCAAAAGTTGTTGGAATCATATAGAAGGACTTTTCTCACGGATTACATATGTGAAATATGAAAGTCATAACCCTTACCATTCAAAAATTATAACCAAGATTACAGTTTTTTAAATAAGTACAGAAATCTCAAAGGTCAAAGTCAAAAGGTTAAAGTTGTTTTAATCTTATGAAAGGTCTTGCAACAGAAAATACATATACTGTAGTATATGAAGTATGAAAGTCCTACTGTCTACCATTCAAAAGTTATGACCGAAATAAAAGTTTAGAATTTTGTGTAAAACTGTGTCAAACTCAGAAGGTGATAAAGTAAGACAATACTATTAATTTCAGAAACAAATCTACATAATTGTGTTAAAGAATCTACTTCATTTTGGCACATGACTTCACAAAACTTGATAATATTTGGATTAGAGCAAAATTTTTTACTCAAATAAACTTTCCTCCGTAGGTTTTATAGCACTACATTCTAAAGTATAATGATATTCTTCTCCTAACTGCAGAAGCTACAAACTTTCATTTCGTTTAGTACCATTCCATCTACCTGTTTCATTTGCAAGGTGGTAATTTGTGGTTCTAAACTTAACAAAAGTTTTTTTTTTCTCTAAATTTAAATGATAACAGTGCAAATACATGTATATTGTTCGCACTCAGAATTGGTTTTAAACAATTCTATAATTTAAAACTTTTCGAAGATTCTTGAAATGTTGTGAAATATGAAAGTCATAGCTCCACTAAATCAAAAGTTATGGGCACGGTTAAAGTTTTAGTGGACAAATAGACGGAGAGGCAGACAAAGAGACAGCTAGACAGACAGAGGGACGGACACAACAAAAACTTTATACCCCCGAAACTTCGTTTACGGGAGCATAAAAAGGAAATTAACACAGGCATGAAGCAACAGGGGGCGGGGGCATTTTTTTCCAAACATTACTTTTTCTATTGAAAATGTACATTGAAGGAAATGCAGTATTGTATGCCAAAAATTGGTACTGAGAGAAGTTGGCCTCTAATACCCCCCCCCCCCAAGAAATAGGATTTTCTAGTTGTTTTTTTTTGGGGGGGGTGGGGGGGGCTTGTCACCCTTCCCAGCTTATAGATAGTTTTCGATTGACCAAGAGTTACTTCCCGTTGGCCGCCATACTGGAGGTCCAAATGATCATATTCCTTCATTGTTCAACCAATTTAAAATTTTTATATTTGCTATTTTGAATTAGAAATCATTACTTTTCTGAAGTATATAAATTTTGGAAGCCTCCTCTATTTAAAAAAAATTATTCATTAAAGATTTTCCACCAAATATTTCTGCTACATCCTCTTAAACTTGGTAAGACAAAGAGGGAAAATCACTGAGTCGACCTCCAATATGGCGGCCAACGGGAGGTAACTTTCGCTAAATTCAGGCCTATCGAAAACTATCTATTAAAAGAAAAATTTTGTCTGGGGCCCCCCCCCCCCCCCGTTTCAAAAACGATGCTTCGTGCCTGTAAGAATGCTCTAGCTGCTGAACTGTAGCTCTCCGAAAAAATATATTGACACACCGGAGAGCTACAGTGCCACCCATTGAAAAAACGGAGAGCTTGTCTACAGTTCTGCAGCTAAGAAATCTGAGATAGTCTAATGGACAGATAACTCTGTAATATCCCGAATGAAGGAGAAAATGGGTTGGAGATCGAGTTGTCTTTCTTTAAATGTCAGTGCGCAAGCTCGTGTAAAGTGAAAAGTGAAAGTGCAACAAGAAGGAAGAATGAAAACATAAACATGGAATTAACGAACATCAGATGTGGATTTACTTGTCTTCTTGTCTTAATTTGTTTTTGTGGAATCGAGAAGGTAAAGTATAAAGTGTTTCCTCAATCTGTGTTATGGAATAATAATAATTAACCATACAAAAGGTAGGCCTATCTCCCATATGTTTATTGTCACCATATAGTCATGGTCAGATGATAGTCAACAGTTCGAGGTGGGAGTTGTTTAATGGCCCCCAGAACCAGTCGATACATGTCATGTCTCCCTCAAGTTGTGCCTTTAAAGCAATTTTATTTACATGAGAGAGTAAGAAAGAGTTTTACTATTTAAATATTGGCAGATTGAGGACAGATTTAAATCAACTAAGATTAACTGTCTTACAGATTAACACACATCAGAAAATCCTCTTTTAATTAAACACTGTTCAACGTGTTAATAATAAAATTCAACTTTGAGTTCTCCTCCTCCCCCCCACCCCATTTTACTTATGTGATGATGTCAAAACAGAAGCGTATGTTAGATCTAAAATACAGATCATCCTGAGACAGTGTCGTTTGACTTAGCACGCAGTCACATGGCTACTAAACATGAGTAAGTTCCACTCTTATTAAAGATCACTTACTGATTAAAACAAAATTTGAAAATGAAACCTTTTCAATATTCTAAAAAAAAATTGAAGAAAAAAAAAAGAATAAAACAAAATGGCTAAAAAATAGTTTGGGTCAGGTGTATTTTCAGAGAGTCGGTAGGCAACTGCAAACATTAACAAATGATTTTTTTTAGGCCCCATGGATAACAATGATTCAAAACTCGATAATCATGTTACATGAAGTAGTAGGTGACTCTAGACTGGGAAAATTTTAAAAATGATCATCTTTGTGAGCAATGGTCATATTACGTCATTAAACAGGACAAATTTTTTTTTTCAAATTTATCTTTTTGTTTGATACTTAACAGTGCTTAAACTTCTTTAATTTGCTTTTTCAATAACACATTTTCCTTGATGTCTTGTCTGAAGTTTGTTTAATTTATAAATATGATCAACATTGTACGACATGTACTCATTTGTAACAGACTAACAGTAGAATATAATTTAAATATTACAGTCATGTTTTGTGTAATCATCCTTTTTTAGGTTGCGTGTGATGGCAATGCTGTGATTTTTGCCAGACAGAATTCCTCTAACAGTGAATGGGGAGACCATTTCTGTGTTCTGTACAATCCATTCTTCCATTCTCTCCCACAAGAGAAGTCAAAAGCTGTAGGTATTATATCATGCATATAAAATGACACAAACAACTATCTACATTTTGCAGTTTTTAAGGATATGACTTGATTTAATTGTTTATTGTAACGTTAATTAATGTCCCTCTTGAGAATTTTTCACTCTTAATTAGACGCCACAACTTTCCGGTTGTGCAAAATTTTTTCGTATACTTGGCACTCGGCATGCTCAGGGCTCCACATTCCACAGTAGAATTTGAACCCACGACAAAAGGAGCAACTCCTTCACTTTGCAACTCTAGACAGATGTTCTAACCACTAGTGTGTCTCACAGTTGACTTTAAGGAAATAAAAAGTTGATTGAATAAATCTAACACAGTGACATAATTTATTCTTCACATCTATACATGTCTGTATAGATTGTACCAAGTGGCAGAGATAAATTACAGGATTTATTTCATTTGGTGTAGCAGTTCACAGCTGAAGAGCTGTGTTCATTAATGCTAGTTCATTATGATGTGCTGCTCTGCTACTACAATGATACTGCTCAAGATTTTTTTTTTCAAAAAATAGTTTTACTAGAGTTTGTTATACATGGACTGTGTCAATAATTGTAATATCTACAAAATGCCTATTAAGCTATATAACACTGTACATTTAGAAGGAAATTATTTAATAGCAATATTGATTTTGTACTAAATCAAACTTGCACCATACAGATGAATTACAATACAGTAAAACAGGCCTATGGAAATATAGTCCTGATGTAATTATTTGATCTAAAGACACTGAATTACATAGGTGTACACAATTATACATAGAAATTGATCAAGTCCTTTTTGAGTTAGCTTGTATTCCTTCTTTTTTTTTTTTATTCAGAAGGCCTATGGCCTGGTGAACTTGTCCCAAGATGAGGGCTGTTTTTCCAGTAGTGTTTACACCAATAAAACTGACGTCAGAGGTAAAATCGTGGCCTTCTCCAGAGGTAATCGAACCTGTACCTTCACAGAGAAAGCCATGATGGCCAAGAAACACGGTGCAGCGGGGATATTGATTGTGTCCGAAAACAAGGTAGGGGTGGGAACCAGGAAACAGGAAGGTGTCTGGGTACCAGATAAATTTCAGACAAAGTATGTGTACATAAGACGGGTACACAGATTCATGACAATCTTTCTGAAAAAACTAATTGTAAATCTCTAACTTGTATATATACATATTTTGTGATCACATGGGTATGTCATGTCTCTCAATCATTCTAACATATTGGAAATGCTCAGTCATGTTAATATAAAACTATGCTTCCAATAGTATTTTTTTCTCAAAATTTACTACACTGTATGAACTCTGTATTCAAGTCGCATTCTAATTTAATTGTACAGACTGTATGATAATTTCCAGATCTACCCCGGGGCCAATCAGACGACACAATCAACATCATCGTAGCCAGCATCAAATCTACAGACTTCTTAGACATTCTGGTAATTATAACATTTTAACTTTTATTTGTTATTTTTTAAAATGTACATGTAGGAGATGCATCAAATAAACATGTCAGTTGATACTGCAAGTGCAAAGCATGCAGATAAATGAATATTTTAGAATTACTTATATTGTCCTTACCCCAAAATTTCGATCCCCCCTTACAATCATCCTTACCCTGATGTTTTGACCACTCCTGCCCTGTACCCTCCTGCAATGATACAGAGCATGGCCAGGAGGAATGTCTCGAAGAAAAGCGACACGTACAGGTTTGTCTTATAAATATAAATTCACTTGACTCATGAACAATGTTACAATGTTGTCACACTTGTTTTGAAAAAATAATTTTATTTAATTCCATGATACTAGCTTCATACGCAGGTTGGTTTGTTTGGAATAAATGTACGTTAACTCATGTTTTGACACGGAAATTAAAATCAATTTATTTATCGATTGTAATCGTGATAAGAAATCCTCCCTTTTAAAATTAAATTTATAATACTTTTTATATATTATATAGCCATGATTTTTCTTGTCATTTATTTAATCATTTGAAGATTGATTATATTTATGACATATTCTTATGAATTAAAAAAAAAGAAAATAACGATTTGTTTGCTTCTTTATCACGTTGGCATGTGCGGTAGGCATCAAAAGCCTGAAAGTTAATTCGATGCTCTGTACGATCTCGAGACAAGGTACACAAGATATACACAACAGCAGCAAACTAAATGTCAATCAAATCAAAGTATCCAATCCTAGGCTTAATTTCAGATGATTGACAGAGGTTCTAAGACCAGGTAAATTTGAAGGAGGTGCTTATTTCCTCCCCCTTTAATTTTATTTTAATATTCTTTTTGTACTAAATATTTCGTGATTGTACGTAAAGAAAAGCATGTTCATTTGCATAAGACAAACCTTTTAATTTTACAGACAGACAGGCGGGTATTATTTTTCAAATTTTCGTTTCTTTTCCATAAAATCAATATATTCACAGGTCTAGCATAAATAAAATTTCTTTACAAAAACAGGTATACATTATTTCAATGAATTCATTAAACTTTGCTTTACATGTATATGCACAATGCTA